>NC_057744.1:3342282-3419565 GCF_004010195.1 Chiloscyllium plagiosum | reverse complement strand
GCGGGATGTGGACGAGATGCGTTGGAGGGCATCTTTAACCACGTGGGAAGGGAAATTGCGGTCTCTAAAGAAGGAGGCCATCTGGTGTGTTCTGTGGTGGAACTGCTCCTCCTGGGAGCAGATACGGCGGAGGCAGAGGCGGAGGCATATCGATGTTTTTTTTGCCATCCCTGGCTAATTTCTCAAAGAGAATTGTGAATTTAAAACTTTGAGAACATATATTTGTTCACATTTTAGAGCAGGAAGGATGCCAAAAGGAAAGGGAGCGAGTAAACAGCAGCAGGGAGGACTCTCCCCTGCAGCACCAGGCACACCAGAGACTGCAGCAGCGGCCTCTCCTGAACCCCCGAGGGACTTCACGGACTCACAGGAATTGGCGGCGGCAATGGCGAGACTCATCGTGAAGGTTGAGGCTGCGTTCAAGGAGATTCGCACCCAGATCCAACCCATCGCAAAGATGCTGTAGAAGGATGAATGGGAGCTCCAGGGCCTCTGGGCGCGGATGGAGAAGGTGGAGGGACGAACCACAGCCTCGGAAGCAGTGACTGAGTCCTCTTCCGGATGGATCCAGGCCCTGGAACAGTGCTGACCTTGCGAGATCAGGTTGACAACCTCAAAAATCGAGGTCGGGGGAACAAATCGTCGGATTGTTGGTCTCCCAGAGGGTGAAGAAGGTGGGCAGCCAGTCAGTTTCTTTGAACACTGGCTACCACGGTTCCTGAGTCTTCAAATCGAGTCTGGCCGGCTGCAGATTGAAAGGGCCTATCGGATCAGTGCACAGATCAGGGCCTGTACAGCTCCCCCGTCTGGTCCGTGGGCACTTCCACATGTACAGGGACAAGCAAAGAGTGATAGAAACCTCCAGATTACTGGGCAAAGACCCACAGGCACTGCTGCACAAGGGGTCAAAAATTATGTTCTTCCAAGATTTCTCCGTAGCTGCAATCCAAAAGAGGAAGTCCTTCAATGAAGCTAAGAAGAGGCTGAGGAACCTGGGCATCCAGTACTCCATAAGGTACCCAGCGGTGCCTCGTTTCAGCCATGAGGATTCGGTTTATACATTTGACTCGGCAGATAAAGCTAAGAACTTTGTGGGTGCTTTAAAATAGATGGACTAGTCTGAAAAATATGGTTAATGTTTGTCCTCTTTTCTTTCTTTCCCTGTGTTTTCCTTTTTCCCTTTTTGTTCCTTTTCCCCTAATAATATTTTAAGGGAAAAAAATCTTGGAGTGTGTTGTTCCTATTATATTTTTATAACTGGATTTTATCATGGGAATTTTTTTGTCCTTTTTCTCTTTAATATACAATTGGGGTTGACATGGAACTGGGGATGGGTGGAGTAATTATCCTGATTTTGTCTTCTTTTGTTGGTTTAAGGATCATCTCCATATTTACTTATTTATTTTTGCCTAAGACTAGGTCACAGTCCGGGCTTGAAAGAGTTGTGAAGGGGGGGGAATGGGTGGGTGAGTGCCCCCTATGGGCAGGGTGAAGAGTCTCCTGTTCAAGGTTTCATAGTTGGTTTTCTTTGTAGTTTTTTTTGTTAGCAACAATCCTTTGTAGTTATGTTAGAGTAGTTTTGTATAGGAGAAAGTGAGGTCTGCAGATGCTGGAGATCAGAGCTGAAAATGTGTTGCTGGAAAAGCGCAGCAGGTCAGGCAGCATCCAGGGAACAGGAGAATCGATGTTTCGGGCATAAGCCCTTCTTCAGGAAGAAGGGCTTATGCCCGGAACGTCGATTCTCCTGTTCCCTGGATGCTGCCTGACCTGCTGCGCTTTTCCAGCAACACATTTTCAGCGTTAGTTTTTGTATACACAATTCTGCGACTCTATGAATCTTTATTTACTTGTACTCGGCGCATTGTAAGCAGGGTTCTCCATCCTGGGGGCCTGAGGGGCTCTGAAGGGGGGGGTGTGACTAAGTGCCTTGTTAAATGGTGCACCTGGAACATGAAGGGAAGTCATTCGTCTGTTAAAAGGAAAAAAATGCTTTCTAGCTTTAAGAGGGAAAGGCTTGATATCACTCTGTTGCAGGAAACCCAGCTTGACGATGGGGACACCTGAAGTGACAACGGTGGGGGGGGGGGTTATGACTGGGTATTCTCTTCAACCGTTACTACTAAAAGTAGGAGAGTGGCGGTGCTTATCCAGTAAAATCTTCCGTTCACATTATTAGAGCAGGTGAAAGATGAGCAAGGGCGGTTTGCGATACTTAAGGCCTTGATACACAGGGAGGAATATGGTATTTTAAATATCTACTGTTCTCTGGCGCATCCCCTCAAATTTTTGATCAGTGCTTTCTCTAAGCTGAGTGCCTTTGGAGCATGGCACATTATTATGGGGGGGGTTCAATTGTGTTTTGGATCCGACAGTGAACAGGATTAGATGAGATTACTTACAGTGTGGAAACAGGCCCTTCGGCCCAACAAGTCCACACCGACCCACCGAAGCGCAACACACCCAGACCCATTCCCCTACATTTACCCCTGCTCCTAATACTGCGGGCAATTTAGCACAGCCAATTCACCTAGCCTGCACATTTTTGGACTGTGGGAGGAAACCGTAGCACCCGGAGGAAACCCACGCAGACACAGGGAGAATGTGCAAACTCCACACAGCCTGAGGCGGGATGCCTACAGGGCCCCCAATAATTTCTTCATGGCCAAGCACATAGTTGACTTATGCGAGGAGTTGGGGCTGGTCTTCACCCTACTAGCAGGGACTTCACCTTTTTTTCAAACACACATAAATGTCACATGAGGATTGATCGTTTTCTGGCTCCCTTGACCCTTCTGGATTCAATTATGGGTTGTAAAATTGCGAACATAGCTAGTTCTGATTACGTGGTGATATATTTGGAGGTTAAGGCTAGGTTTGTGGCACTGGCGTCTGGACGCTTTTCTCCTTAAGGATTCCAAATTTGTAGAATACTTTTTGAGGGATTTTCAGAAGTTTTTGACTATCAGCTCAGGCATGGCTATTAGTCCATCCAAACTAAGGGAGACCGCTAAGGCCTTTGCTAGGAGATTAGTTATTTCCTATTCGGCTAGCCGGAAACGACAGATTGGGGAACAGCAGCGTCTATTTGAGACGCAGCTGAAAACTGCTGAGGCGGCACATTTTGCGAGGCCTTTGGTGACTAAGCTACAGCGGATCATGGCCCTCCGGGCTGCCCTGAATTCAGTACTTACACAAGTCGCAAAGAAAGAACTTGCCTTTGGTAGGCAAAGGCTGTTCGAGTATGGAGATAGGCCAGAGAAGTATTTAGCGTTCCTGACTAGGAAAAAGCATGTTTCCGAATCCATTACTGCAGTCAGAGACAGCACCAGGGTCCTTACATATGATGCTAAAATGATTAATGAGGCTTTTCAGACTTTTTACTCTGAATTGTATCAGTCTGAAGGTTGTGAGGATAGGAGGACCTTTTTAAGAGCCTGGAACCCCCGGGAGGGTAATCTTGGAACAGACCCCCTTGACAGTTCAGGAAATACAAGAGGCAGTTAGGCAACTTCAGAGAGGGAAAGGGCCTGGCACTGATGGTCTCCCGGGTGAGTTTTATAAGGAGTTTATAGGGATTTTGTCAGGGCCGATGTTGGAGATGTACAATCACTCCTATATGCATGAATACTTCCCACCATCTTTGAGAGAAGCTAATATTTCCCTCATTCTTAAGAAGGGGAAGCTTCCTGAGGATAGTGCCTCATACAGACCCATCTCTCTATTAAATTCTGTCTAAGATCTTGGCACTGAGATTGGAGAAGGTGATGTCCTATATTGTCAAAGAGGACTAGACAGGTTTTATAATATTAGAAGGTTGCTGAATATGGTCCAAGTATGCCAGCGACGATCAATCCTGGGGTTGGTGATTTCCTTAGTTGCAGGGAAAGCATTTTGTGAAACTTGTTAGGGTTCAGAAAAGATTTACAAGGATGTTGCCAGGGTTGGAGGATTTGAGCCATAGGGAGAGGCTGAACAGGCTGGGGCTGTTTTCCCTGAAGTGACGGAGGCTGAGGGGAGGTTTACAAAATTATGAGGGGCATGTATAGGGTAAATAGGCAAAGTCTTTTCTCTGGGGTCTGGGAGTCCAGAACTAGAGGGCATAGGTTTAGGGTGAGAGGGGAAGGATATAAAAGAGACCTAAGGGGCAACTTTTTCACACAGAGAGTGGTATGTGTATGGAATGAGCTGCCAGAGAATGTGGTGGAGGCTGGTACAATTGCAACATTTAAGAGGCATTTGGATGGGTATATGAATAGGAAGGGTTTGGAGGGATATGGGCTGGGTGTTGGCAGGTGGGACTAGATTGTGTTGGGATATCTGGTCGGCATGGACAGGTTGGACCGAAGGGTCTGTTTCCATGCTGTACATCTCTATGACTCTATGACCGGGTGGAATGGCCATATCTATTTTATGTCTGAGAGAGGTTGGATTGGGTGGGGTCTTTGCTAGATGGTTGGAGTTTTTATATCGCCACCCTCTGGCCGCGGTCATCACCAACGAGGTGAAGTCTGGGAACTTTAGGAGTGGTAGGGGTAGTCGTCAAGGCTGCCCCCTTTCACCCATTGTTGTTTACATATCTGCTGCAGAAGTGGGATCGAGGGCACACAAGATTACGCTGTGTGCGGATGATGTCCTTCTGTTCTTATTGAACCCGATGACCTCCGTACCCCATCTGACACAATCTATTAATTATTTTGGGGCTATTTCAGGAAATAAAATCAACTTTGCAAATTCGGAGACTATGCCTTTGGGGGACCTCAAGGAAGTGCCAGAGGTTGAAGGTGGCCCTAGGTTCCCCTTTAAGTGGTCACAGGCGAGGTTCCGATACCTAGTTATCTTTATTACCCCCAAACTTTGTTCACCTGCTTGACAATATTAGGTGGGATCTCCAGAGATTGGGGGCTCTTCCAATTTCGTGATTGGGCCGAATAGCCCTTATTAAGATGAATGTTCTTCCTCGTTGCTTTATCCCATGCATATGCTCCCTATAATGATTCCCAGGTTAACGCTGCAGAAACTTTTGGGTTGATTTAGTTCCTTCGTCTGGCATCGTGGGCAGCCCCTCATCAAACTTACTAAATTGCAGTTGCCTCATGAAAGGGGAGGAGTTGACTTCCCAGATATCAGGAGGTATCAATTGAGTTCCCTGCTGTCCTTTGTATGCGATTGGGTAGGTAATGATCCAAACTCAATATGGCTGGATATTGAGTCCTCCCAAGCAAAGTGCCCTCTTATTAACCTGTTGTTCATGGATAAGATGAGGACAGTTATGGACCACTGCCGGATCCCCATTGTCATTAGTACAGTCAGGGCTTGGAGGGCGATGTGTCAGAGTGAGGGATGTTTATCCAAGACTTTGCCACTCACTCCCATAGTTGGCATTTTTATTAACCCCCAGTTTGATTGTTATTTCGGATTAACTTTGCTCACTTGCTCGATAGTATTAGGTGAGATCTCCAGAGATGGGAGGCTCTTCCAATTTCATGACTGGACCGAATATCTCTCATTAAGAGGAATGTTCTTCCTCGTTTGCTTTATCCCATGCGTATGCTCGCTATAATGTTTCCCACGTCAACGCTGTGGAAGCTTATGGGGTGGTTTGTTTCCTTTGTCTGGCATCGTGGGCAGCTCCACATCAAACTTACTAAATTGCAGTTGCCTCATGGAGGGGGAGGAGTTGATTTCCCAGACATGAGGAGGTATCAGTTGAGTTCCCTGCTGTCCTTTGTCTGTGATTGGGTAGGTAACGATCCAGGTTCAATATGGCTGGATAGTGAGTCCTCCCAAGCAAAGTGTCCTGTTATTAACCTGTTGTTCATGGATAAGATGAAGACAGTTATGGACCACTGCCGGAACCCCATTGTCATTAGTACAGTCAGGGCTTGGAGGGCGATGTGTCAGAGTGAGGGATGTTTATCCAAGACTTTGCCACTCACTCCCATAGTTGGTGTGCTGGGGTTCTAACCAGGGATGATGGACTCAGGGTTCAAACTATGGGCCGCGAGAGGAGTTTCTATTTTGGGAGACTTATTTGAGGGGGAGGTTATGATGTCCTTCGAGCAACTGAACCGCAAATACGGGCTGCCCAGCAGAGATCTTTTCTATTTTTTTCAGGTTAGGGATTTCATCCAGAAGAAGACTACACTTCTCACTAAGCTCTATAAGCCCGATACAGAGAGGTTGTTGCTACATTCCAAAAGCACCCTCTCGGTTAGTGCCCTCTATCGCCTATTGGATGGTAGGCCCTAGCAGGATATTAACTGGTTAGATGAGGTCTGGGAGCAAGAGCTAGGAGGAGAGATCTCTTCTGAAACGTGGGAGAACATATGGGAGAATGCTCCAAAGATCTCAATCTGTAACAGGACATGTGCTACGCAGTGAAAAGTTCTGCACAGGGTTCATCTGGCACCAGACCGTCTGGCAAAGTTTAAAAGGAGGCACCTCCAATGTGCCCCAAATGTAAAATAAGTGTAGGTACTCTTACCCATTGCTTCTGGACATGCCACAGGCTCCATGTTTATTGGAGCGCTGTGGTGGGAGAGATAGGAAGGGGATTGAGGACTGAAGTCAAAGTAGACCCGATATCTCTTCTTCTAGGTCTACCAAATTTATTATCTTTAGATGGGCATGGCAAGAAACCATTCAAAATTCTTACTTATCATGCACTTAAGAATATTCTGATGAATTGGGTGGCTGAGGATTTGCTGGATGGCCAAGACTAATTATGGAGCATATTCCCTTGGATTTTTTCATAAATATGGTGCACCACACAACAGACCTTTTTTATAAGACATGGCAGCCCTTTTAGAGTTATTCGGATACAGATCTGTCTGCTTTCATAACTAGGGCATTCGTTTAACCAGGATGGCTAGGTTTGCTGAGCCCTGGGCCCCGGAGGGGGTGAATATATACAATGCTCCCGTTTTTTTGTTTGGGAACTTTGCACATGCATTGTTATCTTGTGTTTTTTGTAGTCACTTATTTATTTATTGGTGTTGTTTTGCCCAGTGTTTGGCTTTGTTTTGTTTAATGAGGTAGGTTAGTAGTTAGTAGACAGTAGTTTTATTGTGATTTATGTTTTTTATTATACTGGTAATTGTTGTTTTTTATAACTATATAATTTTGTAAAGTCAAAACTATATTTACAAAAAAGGAGAATCCAAAGGGATATTATAAATAAATTAAGGACAAAAGGGTAATTAGGGAGATAATAGGGCCCCTAAAAGATCAGCAAAGCCTGT
Source organism: Chiloscyllium plagiosum (assembly GCF_004010195.1). Lineage (NCBI taxonomy): Eukaryota > Metazoa > Chordata > Chondrichthyes > Orectolobiformes > Hemiscylliidae > Chiloscyllium > Chiloscyllium plagiosum. Next base: position 3,412,324 of record NC_057744.1, on the reverse strand, counting down.
GGAACAGCAGGAGATAGAAAGGGAGGCAAGAGAGGAGGGAAAGTGATGTTTTTCATATGGGATAGCATTACAGCTGTGCTGAGGGAGGATATTCCCAGAAATACATCCAGGGAAGTTAATTGGGTGGGACTGAGAAATAAGAGAGAGACGATCACCATATTGTGATTGTATTATAGACCCCCTAATAGTCAGAGGGAAATTGAGAAAAAGATTTGTAGGGAGATCTCAGCTATCTGGAAGAATAATAGGGTAGTTATGGTAGGGGATTTTAACTTTCCAAACATAGACTGAGACTGCCATAGTGTTTAAGGTTTAAATGGAGAGGAATTTGTTAAATATGTACAAGAAAATTTTCAGTATGTGGATGTATCTAATAGAGAAGATGCAAAACTTGACCTACTCTTGGGAAATAAGCAAGGGCAGGTGACTGAGGTGTCAGTAGGGTAGCACTTTGGGGCCAGCGACCATAATTCTATTAGATTTAAAATAGTGATGGAAAAAGGAGCTAAAAGTTGAAGTTCTAAATTGGAGAAAGGCCAATTTTGACTGCATTAGGCAAGAACTTTCAAAAGCTGATGGGGCAGATGTTCACAGGTAAAGGGATGGCTGGAAATGAGATAACGAGAATTCAGAGAAAAGTACATTCCTGTTAAGGTGAAAGGAAAGGCTGGTAGGTATAGGGAATGCTGAATGACTAAAGAAATTGAGGGTTTGGTTAAGAAAAAGAAGAAAGCATATGCCAGGTAGAGACAGGATAGATCGAATGAATCCTTAGAAAGTATAAAGGCAGTAGGAGTATACTTAAGAGGGAAATCAGGAGGGCAAAACGGGGACATGAGATTGCTTTGACAAATAGAATTAAGGAGAATCCAAAGGGTTTTTGTCCTTAATGTATTTGTAAAAGGGTAACTAGGAAAAGAATAGGGCCCCTCAAAGATCAGCAAGGCAGCCTTTGAGTGGAGCCACAGGAAATAGAGGAGATACTAAACGAGTACTTTGCATCTGTATTTACTGTGGAAAAGGACATGGGAGATATAGAGTGCAGGGAAGTAGATGGTGACATCTTGAAAAATGTCAACATTACAGAGGAGGAAGTGCTGGATGTCTTGAAACTCATAAAGGTGGATAAATCCCCAGGATCTGATCAGGTGTACCCTAGAAGTCTATGGGAAGCTGAGGTAGTGATTGCTGGGCCCCTTGCTGAAATATTTTGTATCATTGATAGCCACAGTTGAGGTGACGGAAGACTGGAGGTTGGCTAACGTGGCATCACTATTTAAGAAGGGTGGTGAGGACAAGCCAGGGAACTATAGACCAGTGAGTCTGACATCAGTGGTGGGCAAGTTGTTGGAGAGTATCCTGAGAGACAGGATTTACATGTATTTGGAAAGGCAAGGACTGATTAGGGAGAGTCAACATGGCTTTGTGTGTGAGAAATCATACCTCACAAATTGATTGAGTTTTTTGAAGATGTAACAAAGACGATTGATGAGGGCAGAGCAGTAGACGTGATCTATATAGACTTCAGTAAAACGTTCGACAAAAGTCCCCATGGGACACTGGTTAACAAGGTTAGACCTCATGGAATACAGGGAGAAATAGCTATTTGGATACAGAACTGGTTCAAAGGTAGAAGACAGAGGGTGGTGGTGCAGGGTTGTTTTTCAGACTGGAGGCTTGTGACCAGTGGAGTGCCACAAGGATCGGTGCTGGGTCCTCTACTTTTCACCATTTATATAGGTGATTTGGATGTGAACACAGGAGGCATAGTTAGTAAGTTTGCAGATGACACCAAAATCTGAGGAGTAATGGACAGCGAAGAAGGTTACCTCAAAGGACAACAGGATCTTGATGAGATGGGCTAGTGGGCTGAAGATTTGCTCTTCACGCCACTTTTGGAGTATTGTGTATAGTTCTGGTTGCCCTACTATAAGAAGGATATTATTAAATTGGAGATGGTATAGAAAAGATTTACAAGGATGTTATCGGGACTGGAATATTTGAGTTATCAGGAGAGGCTGCATAAGTTGGGACTATTTTCATTGGAGCATAGTAGGTTGAAGGGTGGCCTTATAAAGGCTTATAAAATCGTGAGGGGCATAGATAACGTGAATAGCCAAGATCCTTTCCCTAGGGTGTGTGAGTTCAAAACTAGAGGGCATATTTTTAAGGCAAGAAGAAAAAGATTTAAAAGGGACATGAGAGGCAACATTTTCACACAGATGGTGGTCTGTGTGGGGCATGAACTGCCAGAGCAAGTGGTAGAGACAGGTACAATTACAATATTTAAAAGACATTTGGACAGGTACATGAATAGGAAAGGTTTAGAGAGATATGGACCAAATGCTGGCAAATGGGATTAGGTTAGTTTGGAAAACTTGGGCAGCATTGTTCGTCTGAAGGGTCTGTTTCAAGCTTTATGATTCTGTGACTCGATAGCCAATGGGGTACAACTCTTAGTGAAGGAGATTCTGGCTAGTGTTTAAGGGTGAGCAGGGTCAGCAAATCCACTACTAGTTACATTCACTGACAGACAGGGGCTTATTGTGGGGCTCGGTTAGCTCAATGAGTTGAATCCTCAGTTCATGGAGGTCAGCATCCTTGTCTTGCTCTGGAGTAATTACCCTTTGAGCCCGCAGTCCAATCCCCTGTGCCTAGATCCCTGGAGAAAAAATGATGAAATAACGCTATTTACTATCAGGTTCATGGAGAGACAGTCACTGAGTAATTACACAACTATGGCCTGGAGGACAGTATGAGTGCAATCACTTTTCAATAATTACCACAGTCATTTCCGAAAGTTACTGATGGCACCACCAGCTCTCCTCTCTGAGTCACTTCCTTGTTATTGCTCCTTGTCTCAATTCCCCTACCCCAATTTTTCACCCATATCCGGACCCTCTCTCACCAGTTACTCCCCCTCTTTCCAGTTAATTCCCCTCTCTCTTGTTCTTTCCTCTCCATTCAGTTATTGTCTCTCTGCCCCTCTGCGGGACCCGTTGTTTTTGCCTGAGGCTGTGCTGTACAATAGGTGTTTGCATCTGACCACAAAGCAGCTAACCAAACACAGCCACAGCGAAATTCAAAAGCAATTTGTAGAATTTAGATGATCATATGTCATGGGGTCAGAATAGCATGTAATCAAAGTTCCAAGAAAGCTTTGCTCATTCCTCAACCAAATTACAATCCATTCTACCAGACAACCAAACACTTTGCGATGAGAACGGTATCAGTGGATGAGTTGGGATTGTTCAGCATTGAATGCAGAAGGTTAAGGGAAGATTTAATCAAGGTGCTAAAATTGCACTGAGTTTTTGACAGGGTCGATAATTTCCCTCCTCCAGTTTTTCACCCATATCCTCCCCCCTCCCTTCCCCAGTTACTCCCCCTCTTTCCAGTTAATTCCCCTCTCTCTGGTTATTTCCTCTCCATTCAGTTATTGTCTCACTTGCCCCTCCCCGGGATTTGTTGCTTTTAAGTGCTCCTGCTAAACCGTGCGGCATGCTGGCTCAGTGGTTAGCGCTGCTGCTTTACTCGGGCAACTGTACGGATTTTGCACATTCTCCCCGTGTCTGTGTGGGTCCCCTCGGAGTGTTCTGGTTTCCTCCCACAGTCCAAAGATTGTGAATTGGCCATGCTAAATTGCCCATCAACTAGGTTAGGTGCATTAGTCAGGGATAAATGTAAAATAATAGGGTAGGGGAATGGATCTGGGTGGGTTTGGTGGGCCAAATGGGATTCTATGAAAATACAATGGAGAAACGTTTGACAGAAGGGTTGGAAAAAAAAGAAATTAACATAATGTTCTTTATGATCCTGGACATCTCAAGTTTTTTATTGCAAATTAAGTACTTTTGAAGAGTCATTTTGTAGAAATTACCAAACAGCATAACCTGTTTTTCATGATATTGATTGACAGCAAAATATTGACAACCAAGGCACCTGCACTACCTCTTACAGAGTCATAGAAATGTACAGCACATAAACAGACACTTCAGTCCAATTCATCCATGCCAATTAGATATCCTAAATTAATCTAGTCCCATTTGTCAGCATTTGGCCCATACCTCTCTAAGCCCTCCCTATTCCAGCTGCTTTTTAAATGCTGTAATTGTGCCAGCTTTCAAAACTTCTTCAGGCAGCTCATTCCATACACACACCACCCTCTGTGTGAAAACAATGCTCCTTAGGTTCCTTTTACATCCTTCCCCTCTCACCTTCAACTATGCCCCTCTAGTTTTGGACTCCCCAACCCTGGGCAAAAATCCTTGGCTGTTTTCCCCTATCCATGCCCCTCATGATTTTATAAACTTCTATAAGGTCACTCCTCAGCCTCTGACGCTCCAGGGAAAGTAGCCCCAGCCTATTTAGCATTTCCTATAGCTCAAGACCTCCAATCCTGGCAATATTCTTGTACATTTTTTTCTGAACCCTTTCAGGTTTCGCCACATCTTTCCTATAGCGGGAGACCAGATTTGAATGCTGTATTCCAAAAATGGCCTAACCAGTGTGCTGTGACCTCTTCTCTGAAATAGAGCCCGTTGTATCTTTTAACTCCACTGGAGCATTCAGATGGGGCCTCAGTTTTGCAATCTCATCTGAAAGATGTCCCCTCCAGCAATGCTGTGCCCCTTCAGTACTGCACTAGAGAGTCAGACTTGATTGTTGTAACCAGAGGACAGAGATTGAAGATTGGTCCTGCAATACAATCAGGGAAGAGGAGAAATTTTATTTACTCTGAGTTGTATTACAGGATATGCACTGCTTGTATACCTATAATGTGAAGTGTACACCAGAGTATGCCATAGGAATCTCAGTAAACATATTTCTGGCAAACCCCTGACATAAGCACAAACATAAGCCAAAGGAAGACCAAAATGGTGTACAAGGTAAAAATGAAGTTGTGAAGAGGTTTTGGAAGATAATTCCATAGTTTGGAGGCCAGACAGCAGGAGGCACACCTACAAACAATATGGTGATTGAAACTGTGAAGCTCAAGAGACTAGAATTAGAAGCTCAGAGATTTTGGGAGCTCGAGGGGATTACAGAGGCAAGGAGCATGCAAGAAGGGGTTTTGAAAAGCAGAACTGCCATGGCAGGGAACTGGTGTGCCCAGGGTGAGATGGTTGAATTAATTTGGCATGAGTAAATAAAGAAGCAATAAAATTTTTAATGAGTTACAGATGGGTGGGTTGCGCTTCGGCGGGGCGGTGTGGACTTGTTGGGCCGAAGGGCCTGTTTCCACACTGTAAGTAATCTAATCTAATCTAATTGATCATGTTTCCCGGGACACCCCTAATTTAGTTTGTAAAAGAAACACTCCAAGCTGTGCACTAAACAGCTTCACAGATTTTTGAAAATTGAGTAATCACCATGAGTCACTCTCATGCCTGACACGGGAATCATGGCGATATAGTCACGAATTTCCTCCTTTCACCTCTTTACCTAAGAACTTCCATGAAAACTTACCTCTTCAGTCATGTTTTAAGTTACCTGTCACGATATGAGGCTGTGTCAAATTTTACTCTTGACAGCCACCCCCGGTGGAAAAGCTGTAAATATTGTCTGGGGCGCATCCCACTTCTTTGAACGCTCTCAAGGAAGTTTTTTTTTCGTGCACTTAAAAGGGTAGAAGGGCGTCAACTTAGCGTATGAAAATTGGCAACTCCCACACTGCAGTGTTTCCTCAGAGATGCTCTGGGAATATCAGTTAAAGTCTGAACTGTGTATAAAACCCAGGCTACCAGCCCAGCCCAGTACTGAGGGAGGACTGCACTGTTGGGGGTTGCAATGGACCTTAGTCCTTTTGGTTTCTGATGCATACATTCACTTCCTCGAGCAAAGCTACTCAACAACAACAAAGAAAGATTTAATTGCAAAATTCAGAAAAGGAATGTCAGTCTTTGCTTTTGTTTCAGAGATTACAATTCTCGATCTGAGATGAGTAAAGAATTACAACTCCAGCCCTTGGAATTTAACAAGGAGATTGAAACCTTTAAAGGTAAGTTAATTCTTATTGCTCATCAGTAACATGGTGATGTGCATCATTCTGTTCCATGTTCCCTGCAGGGTAAATGACATTGAGATATTTTGAAATCGTCGGAATAATTCAATTGCAAATCACGATGTGAAACGTTATTAGACTTTGCTGCATCTGTGCAGTTCTCGCCCTGGTAGCAAACATGAATGGCTCGAGGCTTTCTGCGGGTTTTGACGGCTTTTGCACACACACTCGTTTTCTCTTCATGCATACTTGTTTCCTCCTCTTCGTTCACACCTCGATCAGAGAGAACAGCCTCAATTCCGTACTTGCAAATCCCTGCCGCTTGACAAACTCATCAGAGCCCAGCTATTCCACCAAGTATTTGGGGGTATTGTCTGATCTCTCCCTCGGCGCCACCCCTGTCTGTCCCATTATTTCAGAAACCCTCTTGCTGATAATCAGCAAGGTCGCGGTTACGGTGCTATGGGGGAGTAAGTAGTGTCTTGTCTCTGAACCAGGGGGCCTGGAATAGAGTTCCACCTGTTTTGGAGGTGTGGAGCACCATGTCTGATTAGAATATTAAAGTTAAAAATCACACAACACCAGGTTAAAGTCCAACAGGTTTAATTGGAAGCAGGAGAAAGTGAGGTTTGCAGATGCTGGAGATCAGAGCTGAAAATGTGTTGCTGGAAAAGCGCAGCAGGTCAGGCAGCATTCAAGGAACAGGAGAATCGACGTTTCGAGCACAGGCCCTTCTTCAGGAATGAGCAGAGAGTGTTCAGCAGGAGAAGATAAAAGGTAGGGAGGAGGGACTTGGAGGAGGGGCGTTGGAAATGTGATAGGTGGAAAGAGGTCAAGGTGAGGGTGATAGGTCCCCTATCACCCTCACCTTGACCTCTTTCCACCTATCACATTTCCAACGCCCCTCCTCCCAGTCCCTCCTCCCTACCTTTTATCTTCTCCTGCTGAACACTCTCTGCTCATTCCTGAAGAAGGGCCTGTGCTCGAAACGTCGAATCTCCTGTTCCCTGGATGCTGCCTGACCTGCTGTGCTGTTCCAGCAATAAAGTTTCAACTTTGATCTCCAACATCTGCAGACCTCACTTTCGGGCATAAGCCCTTCTTCAGGAATTCCTGAAGAAGGGCTTATGCCCGAAACGTCGATTCTCCTGTTCCCTTAATTGGAAGCACACTAGTGAAGGAGCACCTGATGAAGGAGCAGTGCTCCGAAAGCTAGTGCTTCCAAATAAACCTGTTGGACTGTAACCTGGTGTTGTGTGATTTTTAACGTTGTACACCCCAGTCCAACACCGGCTCCTCCAAATTATGATTAAACATATTCGTTTAAAAAGTATCATTCTCACCAATTGCTTGCAATTTACTTAGTGAAAGGATGATCGCGTTGCTAAATGAAGGTGCTCTCTCAGGGTTTATTTACCCTTTTTTTGCTCCTGACAAGAAGTCGAAATTGTTCAGATTTCATTCACAATTTTTCAAATGTGTTTTTCATGTGGTTTTGTGGTTTTCTTTCTCAAATGCGTATTCCTACACACAATTTAACAACTACGTATCAGTTTATATTCAGAAAGGATTTTTTTTTTAAAAAAAGCCTTTAATACAGAGAGAAAATTCGGAACTGAAAAACCAGTGATGTAATCATGTCTGAGAAAGCCGAGTAGTCCGGTTCTCTAATAGATAGTGCCTAGCAGTTTGCCATCTTATGTGTAGAGATTCACACAGAGAGAGAGAGAGAGAGAGAAAGCAAGCTGTGTGTGAGTGACTGGGAACCTAAAGATGACTTCAGGCGGTGAGTTGAGCAGTATTTTGCTTTAAACTAGATTAAGTATTACCGGGGGAACGTGCAGGGAACATAAAAACGGACTTTGTCAGAAAGCCAGTATTGATGTTGGAAAAGTAGGTTTTAAACTGAAAGTGTAAAATAAATTCTCTTCCATCCGATCCCCTGGGTCAGTAATGTGTCTCAGCGATTCGCTCCTTTCCACGTTCTGCCATTGGATTGATATCGCTTTGAAGTTTCGAAATAAGGGGAATGTTATAAACGCGGGAGACGGCAGCGTGACTTGCTGGAGGGAGGGAGGGATTAGGGAGCTTGTTGAACAGTTAACATCAGGTCTCAACAGTAAACCGGTACGAATCTGCAGAGCGCCAGCTCTCTAAAGACAGCGATAGGTGATGGGGAACTTACAAAAACGGCAGACTTTTTGTCCAAGGTGCAAGTAATTTGCGAAGAGAATGCATTTTCAGAGAATTCTCACTGCGCAAACAGGCTATTCGGTCCATCGAGTCCACACCGACCCTCTGAAGAAGAAAAAAGTCTTCTCACACACAGAGTCGTCGAAGAGCATTTCCTACCCGCTCCCCGCTCCAAACCCACCCTCTGATTGTTTACCCAATCCACCCAACCTGGGCATCTGCAGACTGGGGGAGAATGTACAAACTCCACACAGACAGAGGCTGGAATCGAACCCAGAATCCTAGCTCTGTGAGATAGCAGTGCCATTACCGAGCCACCAGGTCAGCCACGGCTCTGAGGTTAGCACTGCTGCCTCACAGCGCTCGAAACCTGAGTTTGAGTCATCACACTGAAAACCTTTTGATCAACTCCCTCAAATCCCTTTGTAAATTCAAACTGATATTTTTAGCAGAGAAAATAACCCTAACTTAAAATATTTACGGCATAGGATCAGGCCATTCGGTCCCAATGCATCTAAACTGGTCTCTATAGCTCCGCCTGACTCTCTTCCCATTTCATTTCATCTAATGTCCGTTTTATTTCTGTTCGCTGTTTATCTAGATTGCACCTTTTGCTTTTTTCCTTAAGCTTCCCTTCAGACAGAAATTCCAGCCTTTAGCTTTGTTTTTGATGCTTCCCTCTTCCTGCATTTTAGTTTCAATAATATTCTTGTTGTGAGCATGTGACAACAGTAGAAAAGAAATGTGGGCTGTTTTCCATCGGGTGGAGAGTAAGGAAGGAATGTGTTTCTCAGCCGTGACCTTATTGAATGGCAGGACAGGTCCTATGGGCCAGATTATCTACCCCTTCTGTTTTCATAGCTATGATTTTTAGAGGCTTCCTTTCTTTACATGATAACGTGGCTGTTGAATGCTCCTTTCAGAAACGTGAATGCTAAGGCTCTAAGCAGTGCCATAATGTTTATGATTAGTTATTTCTGACCATGATTCATTCTGCACTTCACAAAAGTCTGTTTTTTTCCGGTTCCCACGCCCCCTCCTCCTTTCACTAGGTATTAGGTGTGATTACTTTAAGAAATATGAAAGAGAAGACGGTGTGAAAATGATCAAGAATATTTATGGCGAAGTACTCATTGCCCACAGTGATGGTAATGCCGGGCCAGTGCCAATCTTTGACCATCGCACATTGGCTGAACAAACAGGTTTACTTATTGAATTCACTTTTTAAAAAAATGAATATAGAGTTGCATCATGGAATTATACAGCATTGGGGAAAAAAAAATGTTGACTATTGTTTCAAGTCAACTTCCTGAGATGAGTAATCTAACTAATACCATTACCCAGCTCTCCCTTAAGAGTCCTGTAAACATTTTCTGAATATTCTCCTTCAAAGATTATTATTGAATCTGCTTTCACTGTCTTTTTTTGGCAACGCATTCCATCAAACATGTGTATTTTAAACAAGTACTTGTGTTTCCCTCTTTTTGGTCCAGTCTTTGTGAAAAGCATCCTAATTGATTGTGTCCCGACACAGTCATAGAGTCATACAGCACGGAAACAGGACTTTCAGACCACCCAATCCATGCTGACCATAATCTGTCACTAAACTAGTCTCACTTGCCTGTGCTTGGCCCATATCATTTCAGACATTTCTTATATATGTGCTTATTTAGGTTTTAAATGTTGTAACTGTATCCACATCCACCACTTCCTCTGGAAGTTCATTCCACACATGAACCACTGCCTGTGTAAAAATAAAGTTGTCCCATATGTCTTTTTTTTAAATCTTTCTCCTGTTACCTTTAAAAATACGTTCTTAGAGTCTATTATTTGCCTAACCACATATATTTCTTTGAATGGAAGGATATTCTGTTACTCCTGTCGTTGGCTATAACTATATACTTAACGTATATTTGATTAACCTTAGGCCTCACAATGAACTCTGTTATCTCAGGAACAAGTCAATTGTAGAGTCATAGCGTTGTACAGCACAAAAGCAGACCCTTTGGTCCAACTCGACCATTCTGACCAGATATCTTAAGTTAATCTAGTCCCTTTGCCAGCATTTGGTCCATATCCCTGTAAACCCTTCCTATTCATAGACCCATCCGATGCCTTTTAAATGTTGTAATTGTACCAGCCTCCACCACTTCCTCTGGCAGCTCATTCCATACACCCACCACCCTCTAGGAGAAAGTGAGGACTGCAGATGCTGGAGATCAGAGCTTAAAAATGTGTTGCTGGAAAAGCGCAGCAGGTCAGGCACCATCAAAGGAACAGGAGAATCGACATTTCTGGCATAAGACCTCCTTCAGGAATGAGGAGGGTGTGCCAAGCAGGCTAAGATAAAAGGTAGGGAGGAGGGACTTGGGGGAGGGGCATTGGGAATACGATAGGTGGAAGGAGGTTAAGGTGAGGGTGATAGACCGGAGAGGGGGTGGAGGCAGAGAGGTCAGGAAGAAGATTGCAGGTCAAGGTGGTGGTGCTGAATCTGAGGGTTGGGACTGAGAAAAGGTGGGGGGAGGGGAAATGAGGAAGCTGGAGAAATCTGCATTCATCCCTTGTGGTTGGAGGGTTCTTAGGCGGAAGATGAGGCGCTCTTCCTCCAGACATCGTGTTGCCATGGTCACCCTCTGTGTGAAAAAAATGGCCCTTAGATCCTTTTAAATCTTTTCCTTCTCACCTTAAACCTAGTTTTAGACTCCTCTATCCTCAGAAAAAGATGTTTGCTATTCACTCTATCTATGTCCCTCATGATTTTATAAACCTCTGTAAGGTCACCCCTCTGCTATTTCTGTGATTCATGTAGTAGGGCACAAACATCCCCGTATAGGTCCAAATTCTGCAATCTCTCTTCTTTAAAACCGTATTGCTTATTTTTATTCTGCCTGGCAAAATGTACAAATACACATTTCCAACTTTGTATGTGCAGAAGTTTTGCCTGCTCTCTTAATCTATCTCTATCCTTTTGCAGGCTCTTTAATGTCCCTCTTCACAACTTACTTTCCTATCTATCTTGGTGTCACCAGGAAATGTAGCAACCAGAAGATCTGGGTTCAAGTCCCATCTGTTTCAAAGGTGCGTCATAACACATTTGAACAGGTTAATTAATAAAGTCTGTTCCTCTTCATGTGCAGTGGTTGTGTCCCTATTTCTGAACCAGGAGGCCTGTGTTCAAGTCCCACCTGCTCCAGCAGTATGTAATAACTTTTCTGAACAGGCTGATTAGAAAATATCTACAATCAGTACCCAAAGTCAAGTCAGTTTTATAAATTGTAAATAATCAAGATGTCAGTAGTCATCATGTCTTGCCGTCTACAAATTGGCACAATTATATCCACTCTTCTGTTGCCTGTTGGCTAAGCAGTCCTCTATCTGATTTGATATGTTAGCCCTAATGCCAGTAACCCTTGTCCTAGTAATCTTTGATTTAGGATCCTTGCCAAATGCCTTCTGGAAATCTAAATTCAGCACAACCACATATTCTCTTTATCCAATAAAAACGAAAAGAACTGCAGATGCCATAAATCAGAAACAAAAATAGGAATTACTGGAAAAGCTCAGCAGATCTGGCAGCATCTGTGGAGAGAAATCAGTGTTAATGTTTTGAGTCAACTGACACTTTCTCAGAACTCCTGATTCAATGTTATTTCTGGTATAGTACAGTGTACAGTGAAAAACATGCACCAAGTATCAGTTCAATCCATCCACCATTTCCTCATTAGCCATGACTAATTCCCTACACACTCACTCTTGAGGACCCACACCCTACCCAGTCTTGTAATTTTTTTCAAAATGTCTGTAGGTTACTATCTGTTTTATGTTTCTAGCTAGCTTTTTCCTGTACTATAACTTCTTCCTCAAAGTTTTATTACTGTTTTAATATTATTATTGGTCTCTTCTGACTTGCCAGGCGTCATTGTGGTATGATATTCTTATTCTTTCAACTATATGTAACTTTTAACTTCCCTTTGTTAGCCACAGATAGACAAAGAGAAGGATGCATTTAATTTCTTACATGAATGTATCTTTTCTGTGTAATATCTCCTTGGATATCTGCCGTTGCACCCTAACTGACCTATACTTTACTTAATTTTCCAGTTCACTTAAACCCAACAGATCTACTCTGATATTCGTGCTCCTCCCATCCTGCTTCATCGCATCCAACCAGAAAATTATTCTATTCATTCTTCACTCATACAATCACATACTTTATCCTTTAAACAAATTTGTACTTTCCTTTCAGCTACTGCATGTTATATGTTAGCAGGTTCCTCAGAGAGTCATAGAGATGTACAGCACAGAAACAGACCCTTCGGTCCAACCTGTCCATGCCAATCAGATATCCCAACTCAATCTAGTCCCACCTGCCCATGATGAATTCTTTCTGGATAAAGATAATTTTTCCTGCTGTTTTATTAGTGACTGTTATATTTATGCCCCCTTAGATTTGCAATCCCCATGCTCCCATCCCCAACCTTACGTTCACCCAAGACAAAAGTAGAAATTGCTGGAAAAGCTCAGTGGGTCTGGCAGCATCTGCGGAGAGAAATCCAAGTTAACATTTCGGGTCAAAAAACCCTTCCTCAGAACTCAGGTTTTCTGAGGAAGGCTCACTCGACCCAAACCATTAACTCTGGTTTCTCTCCACAGATGCTGCCAGACCTGCTGAGCTTTTCCAGCAACTTCTGTTTTTGTCTCTAACTTACAGCATTCACAGTTCTTTTCAGTTTTTATTTACTCCATTCACCCAACCTTCCTTTTAACTATGGCTAAACACTCAGTCTGCTCTCTGGAGTATAAGGACAGTCTCCCCAAGAGGAAAGAATATCAAAAACTGTTAATTTTGACAAACCTCTAATTTTTTAAAAAAAGAGTGGTCACAGGTCATTGGGTACTTCTGCATTGTCAGAGATTCACTGCTTGACCACTCAGCAATAAATCTGAGTGCTGGTTCTCCTAAACATTATATTTCTGTGCAATGATGCAAGTTACTGGAAGACAAATATGTGTGGGACACTATCGGAAACAGTACTTCCCTCTTTGCTAGAGGAAGGTGTGAGGAATAAACAGAATAATGAGGATAGCTTTTGATTTCCCAAACAGATTGAGACCAGAAACTGAACAATCTCCTTGTGTCACTGTGCCAGGCTTGTTCCACATTCTGATCAGTGTGGTAAATCTCCCATCACTTCAAAATCATTCACCATGTGTACATATGTATTAAAAGGCATTTTTCCATACTTTAACAATGGCATTACCATCCCCTGAATTCCCCCACCATCAATGTCCTGGAGGCTATCATTGACCATGAACTGAACCAGACTTGCCATATAATTATATCCTCTACACAAGCAGGTCAGATTCTAGGAATCCTGCAGTGAATAACTCCCCTCCTGACTCCACACAGCCTTCCAACATCTGCAAGACACACATTAGGCATCTGATGGAATATTCTCCACTTGGTTGGATGGTACAGCTCCAACAATGCTCAAGGAGTTCAACACCATTCTGAACAAAGTAGCTGCTTAATTTGCACCACATCCACTTTGAGGAGAAAGTGAGGTCTGCAGATGCTGGAGATCAGAGCTGAAAATGTGTTGCTGGAAAAGCGCAGCAGGTCAGGCAGCATCCAGGGAACAGGAGAATCGACGTTTCGGGCATAAGCCCTTCTTCAGGAATATGCCTGAAACGTCGATTCTCCTGTTCCCTGGATGCTGCTTGACCTGCTGCGCTTTTCCAGCAACACATTTTCACCACATCCACTTTCAAAATTTACAATAGCAGCAATATGTACCACATACAAGATGCACTACAGAAATTCACCAAGACTTCAACAGCATCTTCCAAACACTCAAACCTTTACAACTTGGAAGGAGAAGAGCAGGAGATATATGAAAATGCAACCACTTGCACGTTCCCCTCCAAGTCACTCACCAGGCTGAGGGACCTGAGAGCGGTGGAGGCAGAGTCTTTGTGTATATGTAAGGCTGAACAGATTGGTTCTCTATTGATCAAGAATCTAAGGTTATGGGGAAAAGGTAGGTAAGTGGATATGAAGTATATTTCCTATTTGACTGGTGGAGCAGACTTGTCAGGCTAATTGTCCAACTTCCATTCCTACTTCTTATGGTTTTATATATAATATATAAATACAAATCAAAAACTTAATAACTATATCTGATTCTGTCCACTTTTGTGATAAAATAACTTGGGAAACTCCACACCCTTCTGCAGAAAAGGGAAAAAAACCAAAAGGTATCTTTAAAAAGCAATTTTATTTTCTGATCAAAGTTACTCTTCACTTTATCTGTTTTATTTGTACATGTTTTACTTTGACAGTAACAATATTCATGTTACATAAGAACGTTTAAACAGTTCTTCTACACAAGTCCATTTTGATTATTGTATTGATTTTCTTTCATATTTGCTCTTTATAAATGATCTACTATAATAGTATTTCTTCCAGCTACTTGAATCATTTTTAAATTGTATGCTCATAGCAGTAAATTCCAATGAAACAGAACCAAGCTATTGGTATGAAATATCACTTTAAAAAAAGGATTATTGACTTTATAAATAACAATCTTTGTAGACTGCAAAGTGTTGTACAGCCAATATCAAACTCAAAGTGTCTTTTTCCAGAGTTGAATATTTCTGCTGGCATGAGTTTAGCTTGTGAGAAAAGGTCTACAGGAATAGTGCGAGAAGACTTGGAGGATAGCAAAGTTGTTCCCTTGTTCAAGAAGGGGACTAGAGACAATAATAGACCAGTGAGTCTTATTTCAGTTGTGGGTAAAGTGTTGGAAAAGATTATAAGAGATAGGATTTATAATCATCATCTAGAAAAGAATAAGTTGATTAGTGCTAGTCAACATTGTTTTGTGAAGGGTAGGTCGTGCCTCACAAATGTTATTGAGTACTTTGAGAAGGTGGATGAGGGTAAAGCGGTTGATGTGGTGTATATGGATTTCAGTAAGGCATTTGATAAGGTTCCCCACGGTAGGCTATTGCACAAAATACAGAGGCATGGGATTGAGGGTGATTTAGTGGTTTGAATCAGAAATTGGCGAGCTGAAAGAAAACAGAGGGTGGTGATTGATGGGAAATGTTCATCCTGGGGTTCAGTTACTAGTGGTGTACCGCAAGGATCTGTTTGGGGCCACTGCTGTTTGTCATTTTAATAAATGATCTGGATGAGGGTGTAGAAGGATAGCTTAGTAAATTTGCGGATGACACTAAGATCGATAGAGTTGTGAATTGCGACAAAGGATGTTGTAGGTTACATAGATAAGCTGCAGAGCTAGGCTGAGAGGTGGCAAAATGGGTTTAATGTGGAAAAGTGTGAAGTGATTCACTTTGGAAGGAGTAACAGAAATGCAGAATACTGGGCTAATTTGGGATATTTGGTCGTGTAGATGAGCAGAGAGATCTCGTGTCCATGTACATAGATCCCTGAAAGTGCTATCCAAGTTTATAGGGTTGTTAAGAAGGCAAACGGTGTATTAGCTTTTAGTGGTAGAGGGATTGAGTTTCGGAACCATGCTGCAGCTATACAAAACTCTGGTGCGGCTGCACTTGAAGTATTGTATACAAGTTCTGGCCACCTCATTATAGGAAGGATCTGAAGCAATAGAAAGGATTCGGAGGCAAGTTAGTAGGATGTTGCCTGGTATGGAGGAAAGGTCTTGCGAGGAAAGGCTGAGGGACCTGAGGCTGTTTTTGTTAGAGAGAAGGTTGAGAGGTGACTTAATTGAGACATACAAGATAATCAGGGGGTTAGATAGGATGAACAGTGAGAGCCTTTTTCCTTGGATGGTGATGGCTAACACGAGGCGTAGCTTTAAATTGAGGGGTGATAGATATAGGGTGGATGTCAGAGGTAGTTTCTTTATTCAGAGAGTAGTAGGGGCGTGGAACGCCCTGCCTGCAACAGTAGTAGACTCACCAACTTTAAGGGCATTTAAATGGTCATTGGATAGGCATATGGATGAGAATGGAATAGTGTAGGATAGATGGGCTTCAGATTGGTTTCACGGGTCAGCGCAACATCAAGGGCTGAAGGGCCTGTCCTGCGCTGTAATGTTAGATGTTCTATTAAAAATGTCTGGTCACTCAAATCCCATTTAGACCCCCTGTGGTTTTAATAACGCTGCATGAACAGCGATATTGCTGGCATCTACAGCAAGTTAAGTGACTTCTCATACCTTGGCATTGCTAAAAATCCATGCAGTAGTGATTATGGCTTTAGAATTATCAAAGTTACTCTGACATTGTTTTGTCCATTCAAGTTTCTAGTCTTTTGTTTTAAACAAATTGTCAAAGGAGCCACCAAGATGCTGAATTTCAGAAGAAACTTCCAATGAATCCATTAGCGCCAATATATTGCAACTATTTTTTATTGTAGCCATGAGAAAATTCAATTTAACCTGTATTTATGCTTATTGTCCCATTGTCTGACCAAATAAGTCACTTTTACTTTGGTAAATGTATTTGTAATCAAATTTACGACCAAATTGGTTCTTCCTAATTGGCCAAATAATTTGTCCAAGTGGTGTAATTGTTCCCTCCAGGTTTGGATGAGCACAGCTAAACAACATACTTGCACAATTCTTTGATAACTTTGGTTAATCATTGAAAATTTGCTGGTGTATTTTTCATTGCAAATAACATGACTTTACATTGATAAAGTCCATCCAGTGTTACAAAAACTGATATTTCTTTGGGTACATCAGGCAATGAAACTTGCCAATATCCTTTTAATGTCAATTTTTGAAACAAACCATGACCATCAAATCCTTTCAATACAGTCCTCTAATCATAGAATCAGATATGAATCCACCATTATTACTATACTGGCTTTGTGATAATCAATATACAATCATTGTGATCCATCTGGTTTTGGCACCATGTAATAGATGAGCTACTTTGACTAAGTTTAATAATGTCATTGTCCATTTTGATCTCTTCTCTCAATTTAGCAAGCTGTGTATCTTCTTCCTGACCTCTCCGCCCCCACCCCAGTCTGACCTATCACCCTCACCTTGACCTCTTTCCATCTATTGCATTTCCGACGCCCCTCCCCCAAGTCCCTCCTCCCTACCTTTTATCTTAGCCTGCTGGACAAACTTTCCTCATTCCTGAAGAAGGGCTTATGCCCGAAACGTCGATTCTCCTGTTCCCTGGATGCTGCCTGACCTGCTGCGCTTTTCCAGCAACACATTTTCAGTTTGTATCTGTATGACTCCATTACTTCTCTCATTGAGTCTGTAATGGTGTTGTTTTATGGGTAATATATTCCCTACATTAACATTATATATAGCCAGGGATGTTTTTCCTGGCCTTTTTATATCAGTTGATTTATGAGGCTGTAATAGCTTTTATAAGTCACTTCATCAGTTTTACAGGAAATAGCATAATATTTCAGCTAACTTTTCATGCAGCCCCCAATCTAAATATTGGAGTGTTGCCTTTAGACTTTCAATTTCTGATTCAATCTCATTGTTTTGAAATTTTTAATTCACTACTTCTTTTACCACTCTGTCCTGATGATTCTATCTTCCATGGTGTCTATCTAACATATTTAGATGACACACTCGCTGATTTTAGTTTCTCCTGTCTGGAGTACTCGCTTTGTGAACCTTGCTTTTAATGGTTCCTCAGAATTAGGTTACCGTACCAACACCTTAGTCTTCAGTGATGAATCTCCAAGTTTTAGCCTTGTTTTTGTTGCTTGTTCAGCACCCTTTTTCGTCACTTCCTAAGTTTTGGTTAGTTTTTCTCAGAAACTCGACACATATTGGAACTGCTGGCTTGAACTGACATCAGGATAAAAGGAGTACCTGAGATTAACCTTTTCTACTCATAAGGTAAATAAGAGGAGAAACAATTCAAAACTGAGTTCTGAAACAGTGGAGAGAGAGGGAAATAGTCTCCAGAATTCTGCCTTGGTCACCAGATGAGAGGGGAGTGAAGGTGGAACTGGCAAAAGAGACAGAGAGAAGGTTAGGAGAATTTTCTTTATTTAGCTCATCAAGTTATAAAGATCTGGAATGCATTGCCTGAGAGAACAATGGAAGCATTTCAATAATAACTTTCAAAAGGGGATTGTATATCTACCCTTCCGATATCATTCGTCATCTCTTCATTGCTGTTGTTCCTTTAAAACCCACCTCTTTGGCCAAGTTTTAGGTGATCTGCCCCAATTTATTATGTGGCTTGGTACAATACTTTGTTTTATAATTCTCCCGTGAATTGTTTTGGGATGTTTGGTTATGTTAAGGGTGTAATATTCATTGCAAGTTGTTTTTCATGAAAAGCTAACATGAAGCTATGGGAAAGAGTTGGGGAGCGAGACAAATTGGAAAACTTTAACCATGAGCTGGTATGGATGGAAAGACGATTCTGAACTGCACAATTCTACAAACTATCTGGGCTTAAACATTCTGAAGAAGGGTCACTGGGACCTGAAAAGTAAACTTTGTTTTCTCTCTCCATAGATGTTGCCAGACCTGTTGAGTTTCTCCAGCAATTTCTATTCTTGTTTCTGAGCTTAAAAGACCCAGCACCACCTCACAACACACCCTTCAGAGCAGAAAACAGAACAAAGAACTGCAGATGCTGGAGAAACTCAGCAGGTCTGGTAGCATCAGTGGAGAGAAAGCAGACTTAAAGTTTTGAGTCCAGTGATTCCTAACATTCAAGAACTGCACTGATGATAATCTGGGTGCAACATGATATTGAATAATGGGTCCTCTGCAAACAACTGGAAGATTAGAAAAATACCTCTATAAAAATGCACGTTGAAAAAAAATAGTAAACTCACAATAATTAAATATTTTGCAATATATTAAAAGTGTATGTTTTCTGGAAATAACTAACACAAACTTACTTCCATCAGGAAATGATAGCACTAATTTTAATCTGGTGTTGTATCGAACTCAGCTGCTCAAAAGGATGCCACGTGGTATTCCCATCGTATTCCAGATTAAAGTCGCAGGATCAGACTATCACATGTACTGCACTGAGGAAGGAGACAGAAAGGTTGTGAAGTTCAAGGTAAATACCATTTTGGATTTTTATAATTCTCGGGATGGTGAGGTTGGTGGTTATCTCAAGAGGAAAGATTGGGACTGTATTTCATTGGAGGTTAGTAGAATGAGCGGTGATCTTTTTGAAACATATGAGGTCCTGAGGGTACTTGACAGGGTGCATGCTGAAAGGATGTTTCTTCTGGGAACACAGCTTTCTTTTATTCCTTCATCAGATGTGGGTGTCATTGACTAGGCCAGTATTTATTGCCATCCCTAAAAAGATGGTGGTGAGCTGCTGTCTTGAACTGCTAAACTAAAACAACTAACAGCAGATGCTGGAAATCCAAAACAAAAGTAGAACTTGCTGGTGCGGCAGCATCTGTGGAGACAGAAAACAGAGTTAATGTTTTGAAGTCCATTCTGAAGAAGGGTCATTAGACTCTAAAACATTAACTCTGTTTCTCTCTCCATAGATGCTGCCAGACTCACTGAGTTTCTCTAGCATTTTCTGTTTTTGTTTCTGGAAGAGCTGCTGTCTGTGGTGTGTAGGGACACCCACAGTGCTGTCCAAAGGCAGACAATAGCTGAGGAGATTGTAGAGATTGGTGGTGATCTTTCAGGAGTCACTGGAATCGGGGAAGGTCCCAGAGGACTGTAACATGGTGAAGGTAACAAACCTTTTAGAGAAGGGAGGGAGGCAGAGACAGGAAACGATAGGTGGTTTAGCCTGACCTCAGACATTGGTAAGTTTTTAGAGTCCATTATTCGAGAAGCAATTGCAAAGTATTTCAATGTATGTGGTAAAATAGGGCCGAGTCAGTGCAGCTTCATCAAGGGGTGGTCACGCCTGACAAACCTGTTGGAATTCTTTGATTAGGTAGCAAGCAAATTGGACAATGGAGAGCCAGTGGATGTGATCTATTTGGATTTTCAGATATCTGAAGCACAAAGGTACTTGGGAATCCTAGTTCAGGATTCTCTTAAGGCTAACATGCAGGTTCTCATAGCTGTTAGGAAGGCCAATGCAATGTTAGTATTAATTTTAAGAAGGTCACAAATACAACAGCAGAGATGAACAGCTGAGGCTGGTCAGGTCACGTTTGGAATATTGTGAGCAGTTTTGGACCCCGTATCTAGGGAAGAAAGTACTGGCCTTGGAGGGGGCCCAGATGAGGTTTACAGGATGGGGATAGAGGACTTGATATATGAGGAGTGGTTGAGGATTCTGGGTCTGTACTGGGTGAGTTTAGAAGGATGGGGGGTGGGAGTGGATCTGATTGAAACTTCCAGAATACTGAGAGATCTGGACAGAGTGGACATGGAGAAGATGTTTTCACTAATAGGAGAGACTAGGACCTGAGGAACAGCCTCAGAGTGAAGGAACAACCCTCTAGAATTCAGAGGAAGAGGAATTTCTTCAGCCAGAGGGTGGTGTCTATGCAGAACGCATTACTGCAGAAGGCTGTGGAGGCCATGTCATTGAGTTTGTTTAAGACAGAGACAGATAGGTTCTTGATTAGTAAGGGGATCAAAGGCTAAAGAGACAGGAGGGAAATGGAGTCAGGAGAACAAAGTCAGGCTCAGGTGACTGTCTGTGTGGGTTTCCTCTGGATGCCCTGGTTTCCTCCCACAGTCTAAAGATGTGCAGGTTGGGTAGATTGGCCATGGTGAATTGTCTCATCACATCTTGGGATGTGTAGGTTAAATCTTTATCCTGTGTCTGGAATCCTACAAAAATGTCTTCAACCTCAGTATCCTTCCCCCTTATATCGCTCACTCTCTGCACTCTCAGACATACACATTCACTCATTTACTCACATACATGCGAACACATGAGAAGTTCTGGAATTTCAACATTTCTTATTGCAATGTAAGAGGTGGATGCAGTGTCTGGGTGGAGTTAGCTCTCGAATATTCCTTTTGAAAATTTGGAGGAAGATAGCAGAGTTTATTTTTGTCTAATTGTGCTTGGGAATAGAGTTTCTTAACCTGATTAAAGACTTATGTCAATTGGTTGACAGGATAGGCTGCGTGCTCTGTTGCTCCTATCTTGAAGTGAGTGATGTGAATTCTTCAAAGAGATGTTTGAGCTGAAACTTGCAGAATGAGTCCTCACCTGCTACTCCAGACCATCCTAATCTGGACCATTAATGATGATTTGATCTGCTCAATTGGAATGACTTTTAATTTTAAAATTGTGTTTTATCTAGGAAGGCAGTGCTCCAAAAAATGTTGAAGACAACATGAAGAACATCATCTTTTACCAGCAGATGTTTGACAACACATATTCCCAGTTTGAATCTGCCTGGGCGCTCGGATGGTTCCTCTGCACTGAAGCAGCAAACAGGTCTCACATTCTCGGTCTGAAGAAGGTCGAGAAGAATCAAGATGAAATGATAGCTGTCGGTTTGGAAAATGTGCAATAAAGCACATAATTTCAAATCTTTACGCCAAATCTGAATCCACTTTGCTGAACTTACAGATCCTGCCAACTGTAATATTCCTGCTGAGGGTAGACTCCCAGAACATGTAGTATCAGCAACACCGTACACATTGGTCTCGGGAGCTACCAAGGATGGGAAGTGACAGTGGGGCTGGAAAGGGAAAGGGTGCAAGAGGGGCTGTTTTTCCTGGAGTGTCAGAGGCTGAGGGGTGACCTTATAGATGTTTATAAAATTATGAGACATGAATAGGATAAATAGACCAGATCTTTTCCCTGGGGTGGGGGAGTTCAGAACTGGAGGGCATAGGTTTAGGGTGAGCGGGGGAAGATATAAAAGAGACCTAAGGGGCAGCGTTTTCATGCAGAGGGTGGTTTCTGTATGGAATGAGCTGCCAGAGGAAATGGTGGGGGCTGGTACAATCACAGCATTTAAAAGGCATCTGGATGGGTATATGAATAGGAAGGGTTTAGAGGGATATGGGCCAAGTACTGGCAAATGGGACTAAATTAGGTTCGCATATCTGGTCGGCATGGACTGAAGGGTCTGTTTCCATGCTGCACATCTCTATGACTCTAAAAAGAGAAACAGTGAGAGACTAAGGGACAGAGCAGACCTCTGATTCCATTTCCCTGTTTAATGGCAGAAATTACAACACTGTACACCAAAGAAACACAAGAGTCAACTGTTTCATGGACAGCTGGCATAGATTGGTGCAATAATAACCTCCACTTAGTGAGGTTTAACTGTCAAAGTGGATTCAGATTGGCATCCTAGCCCCTGTCAAACTCAGCCCAGACAATCACAGAGGCCAACTTCCCATGGAGAGAATCCATCTACCAGGCCCGCTGTCAAGGAATGGCCACCAGCATTCTCCAAGATCCATCCCACCCTGGCAATGCTTTTCCACAACCTCTACCATCTGGGAGAAGGTACAGAAGCCTGAACACATGCACCAGCCGGTCTCAAAACACTTACCACCCTACTGTTGTTAGAATACTGAATGGACTCTCAAACTCTTAACATTCAGCTGTACCTGTGTTTTCGTTTTTGCTGCTGTTTACCTATTATTTACTATCTATACTACTTACCTATGCTACAGGCAGATCACAGAGTTAAGTAAATAATAGGTAAATAGCAGCAAAAACAAAAACACTGGTACAGGCAAATGTTAAGAGTTTGAGAGTCCATTCAGTATTCTAACAACAGTAGGGTAGTGTTTCAAAACCGGCTGGTGCATGTGTTCAGGCTTCTGCACCTTCTCCCCAATGGTGGAGGTTGTAGATAAACATTGCCAGGGTGAAGTTGAGTTGAACTGATATATCCAGCTTTCTCTCTGCTGCAGCAAAAAGCTTCAGTTCTGTGTCACCAGATTGTTCCTTTCTCCTGGATTGTGGATAGCATTGGAGATTGTGTGGGCAGCACAATGGCTAAGCAGTACTGCTTCACAGCACCAGGGTCCTAGGTTCAATTCCACCCTCAGGTGACTGTCTGTGTGGAGTTTGCACATTCTCCCTATATCTCTGTGGGTTTCCTCCCACAATCCAAAGATGTGCAGGGCCAGTGAATTGGGTATTCTAAATTGTCCCATAGTACCAGAAACATAAACCCAATGTTCTGTTTCCACACTGAAGGACACATGAGAATGTTTGGTTTATTTTCTGTTTCTGAAATGCTGCTACATTGAAGTATTTAATAAAATAATTTAACTATGAAAGCCAATTAATTCTTCTTTTGTTTGTATTTTAACTGCGTAAGTAATGTACCTGTGGAGCTAATTGATGAAGTGTTAACAGCGTGTTTACATGTAGAACAATATGTGGTTCAGGGACACTAGATGTTGGAGTTCAGCTCAGATGATTCAGGTTTCAGTTCAGAAGAACAGTTTCACCTGAGCAGAAGAGTAACCTGTTAATTGTGTTGAAATGTCCAAACCAAGTTTAGTTCATAGAAACGTGAAAGATTGTGGGACTTCAGAAGTCTCCTAGCTGTCAGCATTGAAAGGAATCCAGGCCCTCAGGAATGAAATCTCTCGGCCATTAAAACTGGGAAGAGTCAGTTATGTAAGGAATTACATGTTAAGATAGGAATAATTGTTCCATAAGACAGCAGCAGAAATTAGGCCATCCAGTTCATTAAATGGAAGAGCAGACTCTATCATGGCTGATAAATTTCTCAACCCCATTCTCCCACTTTCTCTTAATACGCAAGAACTTGTCTATCTCAGTGTTAAATATACTCAATGACCTGCCCTCCACAGCCTTCTGTATCAGTCAATTCCACAGATTCCCCACTCTCTGACTCAAGAAGCTTTTTAAATCTCCATTCTAAAAATTTTAAAATTCTAGGGGTTGGAAAAGCAATGCATGATCCCTTTAAAAGATTTTGTTTTCTCAGTTCTTAGAAGTTTAAATGGATGTCTGTGAAAAGCAGCTTGTAGGTTTGCAGGTAACACAGAGAGCATCTGAAATTGAAACATTCGCGTTGAAAGGCCAGCAGACCAAGCAATACACCAGGCTTTTGAATTTAGCCAACTAATTTGAACCAGTCCCTTAGATACCAAAAACCAATCATGTTTAAATCTGATTGTTTTAACAACCAAGGACCAATCGGATTGTAAAATTGGTATATCATCAAGGGTATAAAAGGGGCAACTAGAAAAATCAGCAGAGCTTACTGCCATGCACTAAAGAGAAAAGCTGAGAAAGCACCATCTATTTACAAAAGTACTAATGGCAGAGAAGTTCCTTTTACTGAAGAGATGACAGAGGAACAGGTATTCCTAACAGAAGGACTGGATGGAGAAGGCAGAGAGAATTCTGGAAGACATAACCTAGTTGTAATTTGAGAGGCTAAATTCTATTTTTTTTAATATATTAAGTGGGATTTGTATTTATTGGAACAGCATACCATTAGATCTTGCATTTGGGGATAGTAGTTAGAAAGGATTGATTTTATTGGTTAATAGTTAGTTAATTTGTTCACAGTTAGAGTTTAAAATCAACAAATAGTTATTTAAGTGTCAGGAATTTATTTTATTTAACCACTAGAAGTTGCTGAAAAACAGGTTATCCCACTTTTCACACTCCTTTTAACAGATTATAAAGTCAGGTGCTCCTATATGGGTGTTTCGGTTTCAGTTCTCAGAGCAGGGTCAACCTTCGCTTTACAACAGATTGGAGGCTCGGGTCTGGGATTTGGACAGGTTTAAACAGACATGGGAATAGTGTCCTAGATCTTTAAATAAAACTTAAGTGAGAAGTGGAAAATCTGTTTAATTTTGGTTGCTTGTTTTTGGTTCAGATCAAAAAAGTGGAGAAATGGCTCTGAACATCGCTAAAGTGATTTTGGGGGTTGAAGATGCTTCCCAAATTTGTCAAGAAAGTTTAGAAACACAGAAAAAGGTGACACTTTTAGAATTAACAAACAGACTAAAATTGGGTTTAAGTAGGGATAATAAGAAAGCTGAGGTTGAAATGGAGTTAACCAAGCATTTAGGCATATCAGAAATAATCAAGTGCACTGGAGTTAGAATAAATTCAATTGCAAATGAGACAATTGGAATTAGAAGATAGAATGGGAAAGAACTGAAAACAGTTTGAATTACAGTTAAAAGCAGAGGAAAAAGAAAAAGGAAAGAAGGTTTGAATTGGAAAAGATTAATTTGGAACTTGAAGCAAAAAACCTTAAATGACAGAAGTAAAAATACAAAATATAAATGATGAGCAAACTCATCATAGGCAAAGACCTGGCAGGGATGTATACAAACATTACCGAAATTCGATGAAAAAGATGTAGAAGCTTTTTTCATTTCCTTTGAGAAATTGGCTAACCAGATGAACTGGCCAGAGACTGTGTGGATAATGTTAATTCAAACCAAGGTGGTAGGCAGGTAATAAAGTATTTGCAGCACTGTCAGGTGATGTCAGGAGAATAACAAGTAGTAAAAAAGGCAATTTTGGGTACCTAAGAGTTGGTATGAGAAGCATAGACAACAGTTCAGAAATGTAAGAAAGGAACCTGGTCAGAATTTGAAAGAATTAAACAAAGCAACTTCAATATAAGGCTGAAAGTATTAAAGATAGAGAAGACATATGAGGCTCTTAGAGATATTATTTTGCTGGGAGGAGTTTAAAAACTCACTTCCAGAAGTGATAAGAACTCATAGGAGGAACAAAGTTCAAGCAGTGAGGAAAGCTGCTAAGGTGGTGGATGAATATGTATTAGTGCATAAATCGAAAGTTAGCTTCCATCAGCAACTCCGTTCCATGAGAGATAGAAATGGAGAAAGACGGAGATCCTCCAATGAAAACCAAAAATAGATCACACTGGGAACAGTTTACCATGTGAAAAAAGAAACCCAAGAGGGTGGTAAAGAAGTGAAAGACCTCAAGTGTTTTTACTGCTGTAAGGTGGGACGCACAAAGTCACAGTGCTGGTGGTTTAAGAAAGGCACTAGGAAAAAGGATGTGGTAAAAGAGACTAAACCAGTGGGATTAGTTAAAGCATTGAAGGAAATCCCCAGTGAGGTCAAGGAACTGCAGGAGAGTGCACAGCCTAGTCACAGGCTGGATAGTAAAGATCTTTTCAAAGACTTCACCTATGAGAGTAAGATTTACTCAGGTAGAAGAAGGGGAGTAGGTAAAGAAGTTAAAATATTGAGAGATGCAGGAGCTAGTCTGTTTCTAACAGTAAGAGATGAAAATATTTGCACTCCTTCTGAATTATTGCCTGAGAGAGTGGTAATCTGTGGAATTAATGCAGAGAGGAGTAGTGCTCCCCTGTGTAAGATAAGGCTAGAAAGTCCAATCAAGACTGGGGAAGTGATAGTAAGAGTGAGAGTGATGAAAAACTGGCCATTCCAGGAATACAGTTTACTCTTGGAAATGATATAGCAGAATCACAGGTGGAAGTGATGCCCATTATAGTGGAAAAACCAAAAGAAAACCAGGGAACTGAAGAGTTAAAAGAAAAATGCCCTGGAATTTTTCCAGACTGTGCAGTGACAAGATCCCATCACCATAAGTTAAAACAAAAAAGAAAGATGAAGGAGTTATGCTCCAGTTAGCTGATACTGTTTGATGAAATGGTAAAGGAAAAACCTAAGCAGGTAAAGGATTAAGCAGAGGTGCTGAGTTGTGAAAGATTAATGGAGTTACAACAAAAAGATGAGACGATAAAGTATTTGTATCATAAAGCCTACTCAGAAAAGGAATCAAAGTGTATTTCAGAATGCTATTACCTTAAGGATAAAATGCAAAGACAGAAATGGAGACCTTGGCAGGTTAGTGCAGTTCATCAGATTGTGTCATCGGTAGAATAGACAGGAAGTATTGCAGGTAGCACATGAATTACCTGCAGGTGGTCATCTAGGAGTAAGGAAGACACAGTCTAAGATACAAAAGCATTTTTATTGGCCGAGATTACATAAAGATGTAGTTGACAGGTAACTGTCATATGTGCAGATGGTAGGAAAGCCACAAGCAGTGATATAATCAGCGCCTTTGATGCCAATTCCCACATTGAACAATCTTTCATACGGGTTATAATTAATTGTGTAGGTCCCCTCCCTAAAACCAAAAGTGAGAACAGTATTTATTAGCCAGAACTGATGTGTCTACCAGGTTTCTGGAAGCAATTTAATTACAGAATGCGAAGGCAAAAAAAGTTATGGAAGAGTTGCTTGCCCATTGTGGACTACCTAGCAAGATTCAGTCAGACCAAGGGTCCAATCTTACTGCCAAATTATGTAAGGTGGTTATGGACAGTTTAGACATCAAACACTATGTACCATGCTGAATCCCAGGGAGTCTTGCAAACATGGCATCAGACCCTAAAGACCATGTTGAGGACTTATTGCCAAGATTACCCAAATGATTGGGATAAAGGTATCCCATTTATATTATTTGCTATTAGGAGATGCCCCACCATCTGAATGGATATTTGGACACAAAGTAATAGTGCCTTTAAAATTAAGGAAAAGTTGGTAAGTCAGAAATCGGCGATCTCACAATTAAATTATACATGAGGCGAGAGAAAGATTAAACAGAGGTGAATTAGCTAGACAACATTTGAAAATGGCACAGCACCTAATGAAGCAAGCAGTAGATAAGAAATCTAAAATTCATACGTTTTCCCGAAGGGATAAGGTATTGGTACTGTTACCAGTGGTAGGAGATCCCTTCAAAGCAATATCCCTATCAGATTGAGAAGTCAGCTGAATTAACTGATAAAGATGCCAGATAGAATTTTAAAAATCATCAGCTTTGTCATGTGAACATGCTGAAACAGTATTGACAGGGAAAATGGAAAGAGAAAAACAGGAATTAGTTACTGCCAGTCTGAGGAATCAAATCCAGAACATTTGGATTTTGATGTGCCTCAGAATAAGTTGACTAATGAGAAAGTCCTCCAGGAATGCATCAAAGTAGTGAGCTCTCTGTCCTAGGAACAGAGAACTGAATTGAAAGATTTGTTAAAGTGCCATGGAGGACCTATATAGAAATAGTATGGGGAGGACTAATATCATAGTACAAGGTTGACGTAGGGAATGCTGCTCCAATAAAACAACCCTTCCACAGGCTTAAATTGTCTCAAAGCTGCGCAGATTCAGAAGGACATGATGCTCCAAGACGACATCACAGAGACAAGTCAAAGTGAGTGGAGTTCACTGATTGTATTGGTTCCCAAGCCTGGTGGCACTCAATGATTCTGCGTAGATTATTGGAAGGTCAATGCTGTGACAAAATCTGACTCTCTCACAATTCTGTTTCATAGTTTAGTTAAAATTTGTTCATTGTCAGATAAATAAATAATTACTTGTTGATTTTCAAGTCCATGTTAGGGATTTATTTTATTTATCCACTAGAAGCTTCTGAAAAGCAGATTACACCACTTTTCATACTCCTTTTAATGACAGATTATAAGGAGAGGTGCTCCTATTTGGGTGTTCTGGTTTTAGTTCTCAGAATGGGGTCAATCTCCGCTTTATAAGAGAATGAATAAAGAAATCTATAGTTCAGTCACTATCTAGTAGAACAAACTACTGTGCAAAAGAAAACAAAACTTATAAATATCAGTCAAGTAGCAACTGTTGGGTGTGTTCAGTCTTCAGGACTTTTAACTACTTTTGATTCTGATATCACAACTTGCCCAAAGGAATCTTGGATTCACAAAGTATTTTAATGCATTGTTCTTCCCAATAGCTTGTTGTTACAGTTTTGACAGACTCAAGGCAGCTTGCAGAACTATCAAAAGTTTAGCAAATCAAGAAACAGTCCTGATTAACCTATGGCACACTGAAGCTGTAGAGGTACTTCATAATTTAAGCTACAACTGTAACAGTCTTCTCCACATCTGGGAAGAAATCAGACAAGCCTGACCATTCTGAGGGGAAACCCAAATGCAGAAAGTGGGAAATTAGCAGTATATTTTTGGAATGATGCATGAAATCCCCCGGTATAAAATGCTGAATGCAGACATGAAAGAAGTGACACAACAGCTCATTTTATCATGTTTCTGCTCCAATTGTGACTTAGATTTTCAACAAACCCATCAGCACGCTCCCAATATCCATTACTGCCCCTATCTCACTGAAGCACTCTACTGCTGTGGTTGACATACTGCCCTGCAGCTTTTGCCTAAAAGGCAACATCATTCCACAGGTGGCATTGAGACCATCTCTACAACAATCCTTTACAGAGAGAAAGCAATGCCGTATTTTTAGTTTCATAATATACTTTTAATCATTTTTAAAGCTTACAATTTTTTGTTAAATCTTTTTACACTGGAATGTTGTCATATTCCCTCTTGTACACTTTACAGGGTTACAAAATTTCTGCTGTGATCATCTTTCATCCAAATCAAAAAAAAGGAAAAAGAAAAAAAGTCACTTTACGTTGGTAACTAACTCAACAGAAGGGCTAAAACAATAATTACAGCCAAGGAGGCAATATGATAGGGAATAACAGGTGCTGTAGCTGAAATACATGACACTGTAGGTGCTACCAAACGTCATCCCCTCCCACCCACCCATCCATCCATCCATCCCCCCCTTTCAAAACAAAGACAAGTGTTTACTTGTTGGTTAATTAAAATATTAATATCAAACTCCTTTTTCAGATGAGAATAGTCGCCAGGTTTGAATAACAGATAATAAACCACATTGTTGTCAAGGCGCTCTGAACCTTTTTTCACATACACAAATACTGTGCAATTTTATTTTTGAAGTTTAGGTCTTCAAACTGGTGTGCAGTTCAGCAACATCTGATCTTGTGATTTCTGGATATCTGTTGTGCATTGATTTTTCTTTTTACAATATTTCATATTTGTCAACCAGTAACATGGTTTCCAAGGAGAACCTCACAGGGCTGCTGCTGTCGACATGACTGATTCCAGTCACCTAGGTACAAAGGAGACAAAATAAACATTTTTATTTCTCCTTAACTTTTGCGCAGAAAAGCAAAGGACAGCCTTGTGGTACTAGCTACCCACTAGTTACTTGACCTTTCAGGGTGGCTCTTGGTGTATGAACCCTAGCAGAGAAGAGGGTCATAGCTGATTCTGAACCCAATTACAAGTGTGGGAAGTAAGACTACTGGATAGTGACTTCAAATGGGAATATTAGATGACTGCAATCCTTCCAACTGTATTCTTTTTAGGGAATTTCATGCAATTTACATCTTTGGAGCTCCAGCATCACACAGTCCTATCCTTACCCATTGCCAGCTATAGAATCATAGCCATACAGAATAGGAACAAACTCTTCAGTCCAACCAATCCATGCAGAACATAATCCCAAACTAAAACTAGTGCATGGTGTAGTACAGAGCAATAAACTTACAAGAAGTCCTCCGACAAGGGAACCCATTCCCTTTCCAAAACTGCAACATAATGTAAATTACAATCTTAAGTCTTAGAGCGGCATTTAAACCAACAGCTCACTCAAAAACATGAATGCTCCAGTGACTCACTCTCCCACTTGACTAACCCAAGAATGCCTCAGAAGCAAGATACTCACCCTTACCCAATGAATGCTAGCAGCAGTGGGATCAGTTGAAGCTCCAATTTGACCAGAGCTGCCAGTAGGTTAGTCAGAATGCAACTTACATCATCCCCTGCACTGACTTTGAAAATCAGGGCACTTTGCATAAGCTTGTTACTTTAAATATTTGGTTTGATTTTAATTTTAACGTTAGAAAGTCATAAATTAATTAATGCATTCATTTTAATGCTTTCAAATACTATGTTGACTACAAAAATGAACCTGATGAAAAAGTTTGCATGTTGGAGTTTGGGGTGGCTGCTTCAGATTTACCACAAACTTTTGACAAAGATCAACAACTTCTCACTAACCATAAGGCATCAGTCAGTCACAAGTCAAATAACTAACACTCCTTTGGAATAAATTCAATGCATTTAAAATCCTGGAATGCAATATCAACTTTATAAACCACTTATCACACAGTAAAGCACCTAAAGGCACTTTATTAAGAGTCAAACAGAATTTGACACTGAACTGCAAAGACATTCAGACAAATTACTTAAGGCTTACCCGAAAGTTTGTTTGTAAAAAGAGGGTTGTAAAGGAGGCAAAAGAAGAACAGAAACAGAAAGGTTTAGGGAAGGAATTCCAGAGCTTGGCAGCGTTGGCAGCTGAAATTACAGCTGCCAACGTAGCAGCAATGACAGATCTGGAGGAGCGCAGGTTTCATGAGAGTTGTTAAAAACCGAGTGTTAGCAGACTGGAAGCAAATGGTAGTCAGCACATGTGTGGGATGACCGGTGAACGGGTCTTGGCATGAGTGAGGAGATGGGTAGAACGGTTTTGCATCATCTCAAGTTCATGAATGGTGGAAGAGGCCTACCAGGAGTTTGTTAAAATGGTCAAAGCTAGAGTCAATAATGCCACAACCAACAGGTTCTGCAGACAGGCTGAAGGAGGAGATAGTTGAGGAATGTTACAGGAGAAGAAACAGGCTCTCTTAGTAATGTTGCAATGGATGCTTAGAAGTTCTTTTGGAGTCATAATACAACAAATTAAATACACTTGAAGAAATGTTTTATTGATGGGAGTTTGTACCTGTATATTGCAGTAGTTCCTTTTGGACACAAAGGATACATTGACTGGGAAGAAATCACTGGGCTGCCCAGCTATACTGAACTCCAAGCTGCCAGTCTTATTTTTGGCATCAATGACAGGTAGGCACCACTCCAGAATATTTTTCCTGCTATCATGGCGATACTCGCCATCAAGTTCACCAATTAATGGGGCGCCAACACCAGACCTAGGTACAACAGAAGAGGACTGTCAGTACAGAAGAATTGGCAAACACTCATTCAATGTTACTGTTGCTTGAAGTGAGTCTCGACTTCCTGCCTGTAAGCTTTTTATCATCAAAATTCAGGTTGACAGCTCACACGTATCACTGAAATTCCATTCCATGTATGTGATCAACAGGACTCACATGCAGACACATGAAATAGGTCCTCAAGTCTGCTCAGCCATTCAATAGGATAGTGACTGATTTGCGTCCTCTGATTCCCACCTATCCCAATAACTTTAGGTACTTGTCTGGCAAGGGAATCAATTTACCTCCATCCCCCACACCAATCTCACTCCACCTTTGGAGGCAGAGCTATAAAGTAGCATAACTCTGAGGGGGAGAAAAACAATGACTTTGTTCTAAAGGGGCAAACTCTAATTTTAAACTTTTAGCTATAGAAAGGAACATCTTTTCACATCTATCTTGTCAAGACTATTCACGATCGTATACATTTCAATCAAGTAACTCGAGCCGGAATGAGCCCATTCTGTCCAACCTATTCTCATAGCAACCTGCACATTCCATGCATCAATCTCGTAAACCTCCTGCGAACAGCTTTCCTTTAAAAAAATTCAGAACTGCGATCAGTATTCAAGATATGGTCTCACCAACATCCTGTACAACTGACATAACATCCTTACTTTTATCTTCATTTCCTCAGTTAGTAAGGGATAGTATCCCGTTAGCCACTTTGATTACATGCTATACCTGTAAACTAACGTTGCAATTCATGCACGAGGACACCCGAAACCTTGTCCACCTCAGAACTCTGCTGTTTTTCTCTGTTCAAGTTTTTTGTTTCTGTAAAAATTAACTTTGCGTTTTCCACTATTATAGTCATCGGTTAGAGTTCTGAACATTCATTCAACCGGTCTACATCCATCATCACACTTCTTATAGATGTCATACTGAGTTTCGAGAATGATTGCCAGACTACTCTTGGCATCATGGTAGCCCACAAACCCACCAACACACAAACAGCAGCTAATGAAGACAACAAGCAAAACTAATGTGATTTACAAATTACCTTGCAAGAACCTTGTAACAAACACTACATTGGACAAACAGGCAGAAAACTAGCCGCATGAATACATGAACATCAACTAGCTACAAAATGACATGACCCTCTCTCACTTGTATCTTTACCTACAGAAGGAGGATACCACTTCGACTGGGACGACACACCCATTAGGGGATAAGCCAAACAATGACACGCAGAAAATTCCTAGAAGCATGGCATTCCAACCGGAACTCTATCAACAAACACATCGACTTGGACCCCATTTACCACCTCCCAAGAAAAAGAACAGGAAATGAAATCACCATAGGAAATGATGTCACCACCCCAAGGAAACTTAAACACAAATAGAAAGTGGGTCACTAACACCAGTGCTTCAGCAGAGGCTCACTGATGTTAACTAATATGGTGACAAAATGTCTGAAAACAAACCTTCCAGCTCAGCGAGCAAACTTACATCTATGTCTTCTCCATAATACACTATTCTATCTGCTTGGTGTCAAAGTATGGCAGATATCAGAAATAAAAAGCCAAAATGCTGGAAATCAAGTATGCACAAGTCATTCACTTAAATTAGTTTCACCACCACGCCCCCCCCCTCAAAACACCACACTCAGGTGTTGCCAGATTTGCTGAGTATCTCTACCATCTTGTTTCTCAATAGGGTGCCTTAATTGTTGGAAGACCAGAATTAAGATGATTGTAGTCCACCAGACTGGTTCAAATTTTAAAAGGACAATGCTGTAGTTTATCACATTAATTAGCTGCCACAGTTCCTGTAGTCAGGTAGTGAAGGTTATTGCCTGGGTTGAAAGTGGGAAGATGCGCTCCTTCTTGTGGCATCAGTCTTAACAGCAGCAAGGTAGAATAAACCATGGGGAATCTGAGATCAAGAAACATGCTTCAAGCCCACAAAAACTTACGGAACAGGAATGGAGATGATCACGTCGTTTAGTTCCAGAGTGCTCTCTTGTAGCTCATACTCAATATTTACATCACAACCAGTGGCACTCTCTGAAGGCCAGCAGTTAACTAAATCAGGAAGAGAAAAGACTGAAAGCACTTTGAAGGCAACAGGTTTAATCTTAACTTTGAATCGTGATTTGCCTAACAGACAAACAAGCAGTAGGCCATTCAGCCTTTCAGAAGATAGAACAGAAGGGGGACATACTTGGTCTATCTGGGTTCATGCCAGCTCCCAAAAGGGGAATGAAAAAAAGCTTTTTTCTCTTAAGTTATTCCTGAGTGGGCTACTGGAAATAATTCACATGTTGACAGTCAAAATAAACTTCAATATTTACCACTTCCTATTGCATTTATCACTGTGGTTAACTTTGAATAGTTTTGAGTAATAAGCGTGACTGAATTTTTACCAAGGTTTAAAAGGTCAAGGGTGAATGTCTCTAATTTTAGTTCTCAGAATGGCATTGTTGACCAAGTTCACTTATGGTACAACAGGTTTAATACAGCAAAACACCCCATGTGCTCAATGAGAGCAACAGAAAAAAAAAATTCACATTTAGACACACTTGCCACAGCCATTTAAGTCATAACTTCTGGAACAACTTTGTACAATTACGCTTGCAACGATGTAAGATACCCAAATTGCTCATTGCCTGCACAAGTTGAAGAACTTACTGGCAAGGGGAATAAAGGCGTCGTCGTTAGTTTGCAACCTCCACTTCAGGACTCCAACATCATTATTCAGTGGAAAGGATTTCTCTGGGTTCTTTAGGCCAATCAAAGATTCTGTCGTGAAAAGTTTCTTATCCACATTTGGGTGAGTCTGGAGACAAAGACAGAACAAACTAGGGTTTAGTCTGGAACTAGGTCACCTTCATTTCCGACTCAGAAGTTATGCAGCTCGAACTTTACCCACTGCAAATTTTTAAAAGCAGGAATAAAGTACATACGAAGACGACAGGAAGGACAGCTCATAGCTATGGTAACAGTAATCATGGTACCAGACTAGTAATCCAGGCTCAGACCAGTAATACAGAAACAAGAATTCAAATCCCACTGTACAGATGTGAAAATTAATTTCAATTAACTAAATAAATGTAGAATAAAGCAAACAGCAATGGTAACCACGAAACTACTGGCTTGCCATTAAAAAACAACTAATGGTTCACCAATATTCTTTAGGAATGCTGTCTGCTGATCTAATCCGTGTGACTCCAGACCCACAATTTGGTCAACTCTTAATTAGTCTTTGAAATAGCACAGCGAGCCATCTCAGTTGGCTCAAGGGCAATTAGGGAAAGAAACTACTTTGGTCTGCAACTCTCACCTCCCATAAATTTAAAACAAAACTACTCAAAACTATGGAGAGTGATGTTAATTCAAGTAGACCAAAAAATTATTGGAACTAATCACTGCACTAAGCTGACTGATCCTATTTGCTGACATTTCAGAATAAAATGCACCTTTGGTTGATCATAATTTAAGATTGAGTAAAGTATCTCTGTTTATTTGCTACAATATCTTTTGTCGGCATGCATCTGTGTGTTAAATAAGTCTTCAGTATCCTACACTACTTGGCAAACTATTGCAGCGGTACACTATCCTCTAAAATATGCCATATCAATACTAACCACACTCATCACAAGCACATAATCTGCACTAGAGTCAAGATTTGTGTTTAGCTTCTCTATCCCTATAAATTCCTCACATAGCTCCATACAGTTCCCTTCCTTATTTAAAGCAGAAACTGCACAGGAGGGAGTTGACCCTAAAGTATTAACCCTAAAGTAATCATAATCTTGGAAATATAAATACAAGTGGGATTTGAATAGCCGCTCAACTGCAGATGACTTTTAATTACTTTTTAAAACTTCAAAAACACAAACAGACAAAGTCAAAAATCACAACACCAGGTTATAGTCCAACAGGTTTAATTGGAAGCACACTAGCTTTCGGAGCGCCCCTCCTTCATCAGGTGGTTGAAGGATTAGCGCTCCGAAAGCTAGTGTGCTTCCAATTAAACCTGTTGGACTATAACTTGGTGTTGTGTGATTTTTAACTTTGTACACCCCAGTCCAACACCGGCATCTCCAAATCATGACAAACAAACAAAACAGACATGCATTACTGTTAAGTTAACATGAAATGTCAGAGGGTCTTACCTCATGACTCAACATGGTAATACAACCCCACAAAATGGGGCACTCCAGAACAGGAACAAAATGAGTGGTCAAAACATACTGAATGGGACAGTCCCAGCATTCAGAATTAATCTTCAACAGTCAATGAGAGATCTCGGTTGCGAGCTGACTAGTCTGATAGAGAAAAACAGTGCTTTCTTAAAAGAAAACACAACCCTAACCAGTAAAAGTAACTTAAAAGCAAAATACTGTAGATGCTAGAAAGCTGACAAAGATCACAACCAAGGTTGGAAAATTTCACATTAGGCAGTATCTATAGAGAGAAACAGGGTTAATGTTTCAGGTCCATGACATCTCATCAAAACTTATTTAAACAAGGCTCATCCACATAAACATGGTGTTATATTTACCTGTAGCTGAACTCCTTTTTTGTCATCATTCTCTATTTGAAGGCGAATTCTTCCTTGTTTTTCATCGCTAACCCGGAGCATGATCATGCCATGTACCTCCATATTTTGCAAGCCGCCATCCCGACCACATGTCAGTGATATCTTCTCTTCAATTTTCAGGTGTACACTGTCAAAGTTACAAGAAAAGCATTCACATTATGACAGTAGGAATTTAGCTCATTACTTTAGAATCATAAGTAGCACTGACGCAGAGAACTAGACCATAACAAATAGGAGCAAGAGTAGGCCATTTGGATCATAAAGGCTGCTCTGCTATTCAACAACATCATGACTGATTGAATTAACACCACCTTCCTGACTTTTTCCTAGAAGCCTGGATTCCTTTACTGATTACGACGAGCCTGTAAAGGATTCCATAGATTCACCAATCTCAAACAAAAATTTCTCATCTCTACATTAAATGGGGTAACTCATTACTCAAATTATGCTCCCTGATTCTAGACTCTCTGACAAGGGTAAACAAGCCTTTCAGCAGCGATCTTTCAAGTTCCTATATCTTAGATGTTTCAGTAGGTTGTCTCCCATTCTTCTAAATTGAAATGAGCACCAACTCAAGTTTCCTTATAAGGAAATCCTTCCATATCCAGGATCAACCTAGCAAACCTTCTTTGTAATGTCTCCAACATCAGAATACCTTTCCTTACAAACAGAAACTAAAACAATTATTCTAACAGCAGACTAACTGGTTCCTTGTCCAGTTTTAGCAAGACTTCTCTATTTATATACTCCATTCACTTTGAATTAAAAGGCTAACATTCGATTTGTTTACATTATTAATGGAAATTGTATTTTGGCTTTTCGTATTTTATGTATAAAGACTCCCAAAGCCCTCTGTCCTGCAGCTTTTTTCATTATATTCAGTTCCTCTCTTCTTTTTGAAAAATCTCACATTTTCCTGCATTATATTCCATAGGCCAAGCGTTTGCCTACTCACTTATTCTGTCTATATCCCTCTGCAGACTATGTCAACCTCACCAACTGCCTTGCCTATTTTCATCACCCACAAACTTGGGAATATTACATTTACTTCCCTTATCCAAGTCATTATTATATATTGTAAATAACTGCAAGCCCAGGATTGATCCCTGTGGAACTCCACTGGCTACAGAACTTGCTCTGATAATGTCCATCACATCCTAAAATTCTTCAAAATCCATTCGTTACTTCTGAAATAACAAACTCATTTGAACACAGCAAGATTTCAGGGAGGAAATTAGTTGAATGACTAACATTTTTTTACAGATTCTGGTTAATAGGGCATCACGAATATTCTGATCATCTTTAAGCAACGCAATGGAAACTTTTACGTCTACTTGAGATGGCAGATTTTAATGTGTCACAACTGCGACCAGGAAAATTGCACTGAGAGTCAAGCCCCACCTTTTCCCACATATTAAGAGATCCTTTGCCTTACAATCCAATTCTGGGTTGAATTTTATTTGCCATCTTTCTGCCAAGCTGATAGACCATATTTTCCAGCTGTCTACAGTTATTGTCCCTGTCATCAACCACTCAGACTAACCATGAAGTTGTTGAATTGTAGTAAAAGAAAACCGGCTTTACAAATTATGCTTTGATGTGCTGTCCTTACCCATGCTGGCCTCTATGCAACCCGAAACTGCCCTCTGATATAACCTTACAAGTTAGAGGTTGACAAAGAAAACTCATCTTTGCAAATAAACTGGCCTTGGGCAGTAATTGCTATGTGCCCAATGATGCTCATATGCAGACAACAATAAAAGAATCCAGTACCTTTGAGATTATGCTTTCTCTTATGGAAGGATCTGGAACTGGTCACTGTTTAAAACTCAGGAGTTGCCAGTTTAAATAAAGATGAGACGATTCTTATCTTACAAGAGTTGAGTATCTTTGGAACTCTTGCTGAAAAGATGGTGAAAGTAGAATCCTTGAATATTTTTAAGGCAGAGGTGGACAGATCCTCTACATACAAGGGAGTGGAAGGTTACTTGCAGTAGACAGAAATGCAGATCTAAATAACAATCAGATCAAATCACAATAGTATGGAATAGCACAGTGGGCTCAAGGAGCAGAATGACCTACTCCTGGCTCCAAAATCCTGCCGATGTATGTGTAAACATAGTGTAAAATTTACTTCGTAAGTTGCAGAAGTTATGGGCTGACAAGTACTTGACAAAACCTCACCCGAGAGCCTTAAAAAAGTGAGATAGTAGACACGTAGATTTTAGCACTTCAAAATGCAAATGATTAGGGGAAATCCCATTGAATTGGAAGACAGCAATTATAATTTCTTTGTTCAAAAAGGGAAGAAAACAACAAGCCAGTTAGCTTAACATCCATCATAGCAATGTGCATTGTTTGCAAAATGTACCGCAGAAATCCTCCCATACTACTCAGAAACCTCCAAACCAAGAGCTGCTACCATCCAGAAGTACAAGGACAGCAGACACATGGGAACACCATCACCTGCAAGTTTCCTTCAAGACACTCGCTGTCCTGATTTGGAAATATATTGCCATTCCTTCCGTGTCACTTCCTCCCCAGTAGCATTGAGGGTGTTCCTACACCAAATGGACTGTGATGGTTCAAGGAAGAAGGACAACAAAGATGGAGCAATAAATGCTGGCCCAGCCTGTGACACCCACAAATGAATTAAAAAGCAGAAATAGTCATGACCGACTTTAGCTGATTTATGGTTTCAGTTAGACAACAGTCCATTCTATGATTACAAGAGTAAAATCCAGTGTATCTAATTCCAAACTTGAAACAGCACTTCCTACCTAAATTTACCAGTTTCCACATCAGCCAACCTGCAATCTTTCTAAAAGAAACTGCTAACTTGCAGTAGATTTTTGTTGGAGATCTACACCACCAGATGGAAGATTAACATGTCCTAAAATAATTTCATGTGAAATATGCTCAATCAGCAGGCATTACATTCTAGATGGAGTGTGAATCATCCCATGTGTCCTTTAAAGTAGTAAAAGATCCCAAGTAGTACTTTAGGAAAGTAATCCTTGACAGTGAACCACACAAGGAAAAAATAGATCAGGTGACAATATGAGAATTCAAAACAATTAGGCTTTAAGTGCACCTTAAAAAGGAAAAAAAAAAAAAGAGGTAAAGAAGCAGAGACATTGATGGAGAGATTTCCCAAGCTTGGAATCCCAGTCAGGTGAACACATGGCTTTCTCAGGGTAGAGTGAAGAAACCAGAATTGAAGGGGCTGAGAGATCCAGGTTTGTAAGACTGGAGGAGATTATAATAGGGAAGGGCAAGGCCAAGGAGAAATTTAAAAACATGGAAGAGACAGGAGCCAAAACAGATCAATAAGCACAGGGTGATGCATGAACAGGATCTGTAGCTACTGAAGGTACAGACACTGAAGCTCTGGATTAGTTCAAGTCCCTTAAGATGCAAGGTAGGAGATTATCTGAAAACACAGCAATCTTATCAGATCGAGTGCATTAGTTGGAGAGACAGATAGAAGCGATGAGGAATTTGCAACAGCAACAGTATGTGATGGATGGCACTTATAGGAAAGGGGGAAAATCTCAGATAGTCACATAGATGGGTTAACTCCAGGAAGGGTAAGAGAGGTAGGCAGCTAGTGCAGGAGTCTTTTGTGGATATACCCATTTCAAGCAGGTATGCTGTTTTGGAAAACGTAGGGAGTGATGGATTCTCAGGGGAACGTAGCATGAACAGCCAAGTTTCTGGTATTGAGACTGGCTCTAATGCAACGAGGAGTACGTTGGCTTCCAAGAGATCAACTGTGTTAGGGGATTCTGTAGTCCGAGGTACAGACAGACGTTTCTGTGGCCAGCAGTGAAAAAGCAGAATGATGTGCTGTTTCCCTGGTGCCAGGATCAAGGATGTCTCAGAGAGGGTGCAGAATGTTCTCACGGGGGAGAGGGGCCAGCAGGAGGTCATTGTCCACATTGGAACCAACAACTTTGGAAGGGAAAAGGTTAAGATTCTGAAGGGAGATTACAGTGAGTTAGGCAGAAATTTAAAAAGGAGGTCCTCAAGGGTAGTATTATCTGGATTACTCCCAGTGCTACGAGCTAGTGAGGGCATGAATAGGAGGATAGAGCAGATGAATACATGGCTGAGGAGTGGGTTTATGGGAGAAGGATTCACATTTTTGGATCATTGGAATCTCTTTTGGGGTAGAAGTGACCTGTACAAGGAGGATGGATTGCACCTAAATTGGAAGGGGACTAATATACTGGCAGGGAGATTTGCTAGAACTGCTTGGGAGGATTTAAACTGTTGAGGTGGGGGTGGGTGGGACCCAGGGAGATAGTGATGAAAGAGATTGCTCTGAGACAGGTACAGCTGAGAACAGAAGTGAGTCAAACAGTCAGGGCAGACAGGGACAAGGTAGAACTAATAAATTAAACTGCATTTATTTCAATGCAAGGGGCCTAACAGGGAAGGCAGATGAACTCAGGTCATGGTTAGGAACATGGGACTGGGATATCATAGCAATTACGGAAACATGGCTCAGGGATGGGCAGGACTGGCAGCTTAATGTTCCAGGATACAAATGCTACAGGAAGGATAGAAAGGGAGGCAAGAGAGGAGGAGGAGTGGCATTTTTGATAAGGAATAGTAGTACAGTTGAGCTGAGGGAGGATATTCCCAGAAATACATCGAGGGAAGTTATTTGGGTGGAGCCGAGAAATAAGAAAGGCTTGATCACCTTATTGGGATTGTATTATAGACCCCCCCCCTCCAATAGTCAGAAGGAAGTTGAGAAACATATTTGTAGGAAATCTCAGCTATATGTAAGAATAAGAGGGTAGTTATGGTAGGGAATTTTAACTTTCCAAACATCAACTGGGACTGCCATAGTGTTAAGGTTCAGATGGAGAGGAATTTGTTAAGTGTGTACAAGACAATTTTCTGATTCAGTATGTGGATGTATCTAATAGAGCAGGTGCAAAACTTGACCTACTCTTGGGAAATAAGGCAGGGCTGAGGTGACTGAGGTGTCAGTGGGGGAGCACTTTGGGGCCAGCGACCATAATTCTACTTGTTTTAATATAGTGATGGAAAAGGATAGACCAGATCTAAAAGGTGAAGCTCTAAATTGGAGAAAGGCCAATTTTGACGGTATTAGGCAAGAACCTTCGAAAGCTGATTAGAGGCAGATGTTCGCAGGTAAAGGGACGGCTGGAAAATGGGAAGCCTTCAGAAATGAGATAACAAGAATCCAGAGAAAGTATACTCGTGTCAGTGTGAAAGGGAAGGCTGGTAGGCGTAGGGAATGCTGAATGACTAAAGAAATTGAGGGTTTGATTAAGAAAAAGAAGGAAGCATATGTCAGATAGAGACAGGATAGATCGAGTGAATCCTTAGAAGATTATAAAGGAAGTAGGAGTATACTTAAGAGGGAAATCAGGAGGGCAAAACGGAGACATGAGATGGCTTTGGCAAATAGAATTAAGGTGAATCCAAAGGGTTTTTACAAATATATTAAGGACAAAAGGGTAACTAGGGACAGAATACGGCCCTTCAAAGATCAGTAAGACAGCTTTTGTGAGGAGCCACAGAAAATGTGGGAGATACTAAATGAATATTTTGCATCAGTATTTAGAAATAGATGGTGACATCTTGCAAAATGTCCAGATTACAGAGGAGGATGTGCTGAATGTCTTGAAACGGTTAAAGGTGGATAAATCCCCAGGACCTGATCAGGTGTACCCAAGAATCTGAGGGAAGTTAGAGAAGTGATTGCTGGGCCTCTTGCTGAGATACTTGTATCATCGATAGTCACAGGTGTGGTGCCGGAAAACTGGTGGTTGGCAAACGTGGTGCCACTGTTTAAGGGCGGTAAAGACAAGCCAGGGAACAACAGACCGATGAGCCTGAGCTCAGTGGTGGGCAAGTTGTTGGAGGGAATCCTGAGGGACAGGATGTACATGTATTTGGAAAAGCAAGGACTGATTAGGGATAGTCAACATGGCTTTGTGCGTGGGAAATCATGTCTCACAAACTTGATTGAGTTTTTTGAAGTAACAAAGAAGATTGATGAGGGCAGAGCAGTAGATGTGATCTATATGGACTTCAGTAAGGCGTTCAACAAGGTTCCCCATGGGAGACTGATTAGCAAGGTTAGATCTCATGGAATACAGGGAGAACTAGCCATTTGGATACAGAACTGGCTCAAAGGTAGAAGACAGAGGGTGGTGGTGGAGCGTTGTTTTTCAGACTGGAGGCCTGTGACCAGTGGAGTGCCACAAGGATCGGTGCTGGGTCCTCTACTTTTTGTCATTCACAGAAATGATTTGGTTGCAAGCATAAGAGGTACAGTTAGTAAGTTTGCAGATGACACCAAAATTTGGAGGTGTCGTGGGCAGCGAAGAGGGTTACCTCAGATTACAACAGGATCTGGACCAGATGGGCCAACGGGCTGAGAAGTGGCCGATGGAGTTTAATTCAGATAAATGCGAGGTGCTGCATTTTGGGAAAGCAAATCTTAGCAGGACTTATACACTTAATGGTAAGGTCTTCGGAAGTGTTGCTGAACAAAGAGACCTTGGAGTGCAGGTTCATAGCTCCTTGAAAGTGGAGTCGCAGGTAGATAGGATAATGAAGAAGGAGTTTCGTATACTTTCCTTTATTGGACAGAGTATTGAGTACAGGAGTTGGGAGGTCATATTGCGGTTGTACAGGACATTGGTTAGGCCACTGTTGGAATATTGCGTGCAATTCTGGTCTCCTTCCTATCGGAAGAATGTTGTGAAACTTGAAAGGGTTCAGAAACAATTTACAAAGATGTTGCCAGGATTGGAGGATTTGAGCTATCAGGAGAGGTTGAACAGGCTGGGGCTGTTTTCCCTGGAGCGACAAAGGCTAAAGGGTGACCTTATAGAGGTTTACAAAATTATGAGGGGCATGGATAGGATAAATAGACAAAGTCTTTTCCCTGGGGTAGGGAAGTCCAGAACTAGCGGGCATAGGTTTAGGGTGAGGGGGAAAAATATGAGAGAGACCCAAGGGGCAACCTTTTCACACAGAGGGTGGTGCACGTATGGAATGAGCTGCCAGAGGATGTGGAGGAGGCTGGTACAATTGCAACATTTAAGAGGCATTTGGATGGGTATATGAATAGGAAGGGTTTGGAGGGATGTGGGTCGGGTGCTGGCAGGTGGGACTAGATTGGGTTGGGATATCTGGTCGGCATGGACAGGTTGGACTGAAGGGTCTGGTTCCATGCTGTACATCTCTATAACACTATGACTCTATGACTACTATTATTCTTATAATATTAGAACAAGGTTTTCACTTACCTTTCTATATTAACAGGTGGTGACAGCACTTTAGCTGCTTCTGGTGTACGTTTTGTTGAGGAACTAATCTGTTCTCCTTCCAACTTCAGCTTGTCTACGAAATTATCCACGTCCTTTCCCTTTGCCCCAAGTTTTAAGGCCTTGCTTGGACCAGAAGGTCTGAAGGAGCAAAGAGAGAAGCCTACACTTTAAATATCGAGAGATAACCAAGCTTAAAGAAATAATTAATTAACCAGGTACTCACAAAACATGCCAAAACGTTCACACTTGCCAATGTCAACGGACCAGTTCTTGCACATACAACAAAAGACATCAACTTTTAACATTCATGACAACGCAGTACTTCCCCAAAAACACTTGGTTCAGTACACCAACTATACATCTGCACCAACGAAAATCTATAAACATTTTGGTGTACTATGCAGACAGCAATACCACAATCAAGCCAGGATAAGCAGAAGCAGTCAGAATAATGGGTAAAAAAGGCCTTCAACTCAACAGGCTACCACGTA
Organism: Chiloscyllium plagiosum; assembly: GCF_004010195.1. Taxonomy (NCBI): domain Eukaryota; kingdom Metazoa; phylum Chordata; class Chondrichthyes; order Orectolobiformes; family Hemiscylliidae; genus Chiloscyllium; species Chiloscyllium plagiosum. Next base: position 3,367,944 of record NC_057744.1, on the reverse strand, counting down.
CTGGGTGCTGCAGGAAGGGCCCCGCCCCATGCATTATTGAAGCAATTGAAGCAAACCATACCTGATTATATATAAACCAGCTTCACACGCAAGACCTGCTGCATCAGCCCTTAATCCACAAGAGAACACAATTAAGTGATAACGAGTTTAAAATGACACAGGTTTGGTCTATAACATATTACAGCTAACAATGCAGAAACTCAAACAGCCAAAGGAACTAACTGACTCTTCAATTCTTCATGCTATCCAGAAACAATAATCGAACAGAGACACTATGAACAGGCAAGGAACGCTAAAGGCAATAAACACCATTTTCTCCTTAATCAAGAAATTCCAGACATGTGCAATATCCAACCATTTTCAAAGGTATCTTTGCTCATGATTCTTTTTTTTTGTAATGAGCCAGTATGCCCATAGGTATAGATCAGAATTTTAAACCATACTAGTCTGTCCGAAACCCATACTGCCAATGGCCCAATTTTTAAAATATACAGCTTTTATGACACGAATACGTCAAGCAGAATTTTTACAGATGATACAATCCTTTAGAAAAAAAACGTTCTTAGTAAAGTTAGGCATCCTGAGTTTTAATAACTCTCTTCTGAAACCTTCAGTGTAAAAGAAGAGATCTTTGCCAAATTAGCTTCTGTACAACCCATTTTACATTGCAAACTTGCTGCATAGGAAGACTGAAAGCCAATAAAACAGCTGACATCAGTACTGCTGAATAACAGACTCCAAACCCGGAATTATCCTAACCAACGTAACAGTTCAAAACACAAAGAAAACAATTTCACTCAATACAAATTCTTTTAAATTGTCTGGAAAGCTAGAGGAAGAAGAAGGGAGAGCAGGTGACCTGTGCAAGTGACTGAAGAGGGATGAAGACAGATTTAATAATCCTCCATATTTGTTAGCACCATCATGACAAAACCAAAAGCTCAGTCACTGAGCATGTTCAAGAAACTATTATGATATTTAAGTACAATTGACATGAATGAGGGGAAAATGAAAGTAATGCGCAGCATAGTTTTGAAGTGTTGCAACACTGCCTGGAACCCCATGGACTGACTTGCAGAGGCCTGCTCCTTCCTACATGCTGCCTGTCAAAGTGAAGATTCACTGTGTCTATTTGACAAGTCATTCCATCAGCCCATATCAAAGTAGTTAAAATCCCATTCTTTCTTGATTGCTTGTTTCTGCTAGATGATTTAGAAGCCAAAGTTTGGATTCACCTAACCAATATGTTCCTATTCTTTACTCTCAAATCCTGGGTAGCTTGCTATTTTTTTCAACTTAATTTTTTAAAATGCAATTGGTAATCATTACTCCCTTGTCAATGGGAAAAAGAACTGCACTTCATAAATAAACCAAAACAGTATCGTGTGTGAAATGAACAGTCCTCAACCTGATGAAGTGCCCCAACAAATCAATTTTTTTTTTAAGAATGCAAAGGTCAGTCACATCCATGCAACTTTCTATCTTACCATACAGTGAGCAGCTCAGAAGACAAATGGATGAAAACTCACGAATTCTAGAAATTTTAACTTACCTCATTACTGCTGGCGTCATCTTGGGCTTTTCTGGTTCAATGATGGCATCAGTTATCATGGATGCTGCTGAGCTACTAGAGATTCCTCCACTGCCAAACCCACCAAAGCCAGGAGCTTTCTTGCCTTGCCTTTCTGCATCTCTACGAGCTTGCTGCAATTCCTTAGCCTTCCGACGCATTTCTGCTTTTGCTTCACGTTCTTGTGTCTGAATGGGAACATTAAAATAATAATCATAGCTCAAAGGAAAAAGCTTTGTCACAAGTCTGCAACACTATAGGAACAGGTCATTAAAACAGCTTTCCATTTTCTCTAAGCTTTGTGGGCAGTGTGCAGTAAGTAAAGCATTTTTCAGTTTAGTCACCCAGTCCTAATCAAGAAATCCCCAGCTGAGGGATGGTATGGTAATATTGGACTTCCAAAGACATCAATTTCACCCCTAATTCCACAGTGCTGCGGATTCTCATATTAATCATGCTGTGTTTAACCAGCATTAACAACAAGGAACATGACATCCCAAGTATCTCAGATTCTTGGCTTGGGCAAATATCAGGTAGGAGAAAGTGAGGACTGCAGATGCTGGAGATCAGAGCTGAAAAATGTGTTGCTGGAAAAGCGCAGCAGGTCAGGCAGCATTAAAGGAACAGGAGAATCGACGTTTCGGGCATAAGCCCTTCTTCAGGAATGAAGGTGGTTCCTGAAGGGCTTATGCCCGAAACGTCGATTCTCCTGCTCCTTTGATGCTGCCTGACCTGCTGCGTTTTTCCAGCAACACACTTTTCAGTGTTGGGCAAATATCAACAAATCAAAGCACTGTAATTCTCTGCCCATGACCACCAACTCCAGACAACTCTCAGCATTAAAGGTGGCCCACCTGACATTGCACACACCCAGAAATCAAATAAATACCCATGAATAAATGAACTTAGACTGCCACAAACAACTTATCAGGTGGATTTCATGTGGGAAAAAATGAAAGATCTGTGGTTAACTATTAATAACTTCAGTGTATCTGGTTCTCCAAGATTCAAGATTATCCAGCGCAATAATACCTTCAAGATTCAATATCCATATTTGTATTTAAAAATCAAAAGTTTGTTTCATACAGTTTGAAACATTTGGCTGAGCTATGAAAATGTACTTTACAGTGAAAAATGACAATATTCATTATATTGGACCTTTTCACAAAACTTAGATACTCCGAAGTAATTCAATCCAACTTTATACTTTTACTGCAACGAATTGACAAGTTCCACCTTTTCCTGCACAGGACAAGGTTGGAGACATTATCTGGGGAAGTGGGGCTTAGGGTACACTCCAGTCAAGAACTCCATGGCAAGTGTGGGGGGAGAGAGGGAGGAGGGAGAGGGTGGGGGATTGTGCGAGAGAGACCGGGTCATCAGTCATTTGGAGATGATGCCTGGGCTCCCATCGATATCCAGGACTGTTCTCAGTAGCATCTCCGTAAGCGGGGTTCATTTTTAATTGTTGTAAACAATAGACACGAACAGTGTTGAAACACCTCTTTGATGTAATGCTTATATCGGGACCTTGAGATCATCTTTGGATAATCAAGGTTCCCCTGTATATGCTCAAAACTCTGGACTGGGAACTGTAACTCAGCACCAAAACACTAAGTAAATCATTACCAATTAAACTACTTCAGATATTGATCGAATTTTTCATGGCTTTTCCTTGTATTTTGTAGGAAAAGAGGCTATTTTCCTCTTGTTTTTTTAGACAAAAATTCTGTTGTGTTGAGAATATGGAATTCTCGAGCACAGGGTATAATTGGAGTAAAGGCAGCACTTATGCACTTAAGAAACTGGATAAATAACTGATGGAGGAAGGAATATACTGTTTGGGTGAGATGAAGTATGGTGGAAGACAAGAGTACAGCATTAACAGAGATTAAGCCAGTAGGACCGAATCGCCTGTTCTATTCTGTATACAGTTTGGAAATATTACTACAAGAGCATTCCAGTTGGATACCATACACGTTTTTAGATGGCTGAGCCTCATGGTTTGACAGTATACTTCCACATTGTATTCACTTTTATCTCAAATTACCTCTCGAACAGCCCTGAAAACTTTCTCTTCATGGGAGTCCATTTCTGTGAAGGTTCGGATCTGAGCTAGGTTCACATTCTCACGGTATCCCAGAGCCACAATCTCATCAAAGGCAAAAATCAGATCAAAACAATGCTCTGATATCTCACTTTCTTCCAGGACTCTGCAATATTCTGGTATCTATGAAAAAACCAAAAGTAGTACTTAAAAAAAAATTATATCTACAGAACAAAGGCATACAGAACAAAGGAAAAAAAATTACATTTTAACAGGTTCTTGCAACACAGACTGAAATTGGCAGTACGATATTGTGCGTATCACAGAGACATAGCTGCAAGGAGATCAAAGCTGGGAACAAAATACCCAAGGACACATGTCTATTTGAGAGGACAGGCAGATGAGCAGAGGAGCAAGGTTGCTTTGTTTGTAAGAAATTATGTTAAAATCAATAGCAAGAGGGGAAATCAAGTCAGAAGGTGACGAATGTGTGTGGGTGGAGTTGAGGAACCGCAAAGGAGAGAAGACCCTAATGGGAGTTGTGTACAGGTCTCCGAGAAGTAATCAGGATGTGGAGAAGAAAATAAATCAGGAAATGGAAAAGGCACGCAAGAAAAGCACTTTTATAATAATCAAAGAGAACTAATATGCAGGTGGGCTCAGAAAAATCTAGTTGACAGTGGACCTCAAGAAAAGGAATTCATGAAATGCTTAGTTTTTTTTTAGATTACATTACATTACAGAGTGGAAACAGGCCCTTCGGCCCAATAAGTCTACACCGACCCGCCGAAGCGCAACCCACCCATACCCCTACATTTACCCCTTACCTAACACTACGGGCAATTTAACATGGCCAATTCACCTGACCTGCACATCTTTTGGATTGTGGGAGGAAACCTGAGCACCCGTAGGAAACCCACGCAGACACGGGGAGAACATGCAAACTCCACACAGTCAGTCGCTTGAGGCGGGAATTGAACCCGGGTCTCCGGCGCTGTGAGGCAGCAGTGCTAACCACTGTGCCACCGTGCCGCCCACTTACAGATTTCTTTTTGGAGCACCTTGTGGCAGAGCCCACGAGGGAACAGGCAATTCTGGGTTTGATGGTGTGTAATCAGACAGACTGGATTATGGAACTGAAGGTGAAGAAACCAGGAGGGAGCAGTGACTATAACATGATAAAATTCACCCTGCAGTCTGAGGAGGAGAAGCTAGAATCAGATGCAACAGTGTGACAGTTGAGTAAAGGTAACTACCTAGAATCAGATGCAACAGTGTGACAGTTGAGTAAAGGTAACTACAATGACATGAGGGAGAAGCTAGCCAGAGTTGATTGGAAGGGGAGCCTAACACAGACGACAGCAGAGCAGCAATGGTGGGAGTCTGGGGTAATTTGTGAGGCACAGCAGAAATTCATTGCAAGGAAGAAACAACATACTAAGGGGAGGATGAAGCAACTATGGCTGACAAAAAGTCAGGGATAGCATAAATACAAAATAAAAAGCATACAATGTGAAGATTAGTGAAAAGCCACAGGATTGGGAAGACTTTAAAACCAGCAGAGAATAACTTTTTTTTAATGGCATTAAAGGGGGAAGATGATGAAATATGAAAGTTAGCTAATAATATAAATGAAGATTGCAGAGTTTTTTTTTAAAGATACCTAGAAAGATAAAAGGCGATTGTGGACTTTGGAACACTGGAAAATGAGACTGCAGTAGTAGAATTGCAAATAAAGCAATGGCAGAGGAACTGAATAGATATCTGCACCAGTTTCCACAGTGGAAGATATCTGCAGCATACCAAAACTTAAAGGAATCAGGGACCAGAGCTAAGTGTAGTGGCAATCACTAAAGGAGGTGCTGGGGAAGCTGAAAGGTCTGAAGGTGGATAAACACCCCAGATGGACTACACCCCAGAGTTTCTGAAAGAGATATCTGAGGTGATTATAAAGGCTTTGGTGGTAATTTTTCAGGATTTAATGGAGTTAGGGAGGATCCCAGAGGACCTATTTAAGGAGAGAAGGAGGCAAAAGACAGGAAACTGTAGGCCAGCAAGTCTGACCGAGGTTTAAATGACACAAAGATAGGTGGAGGGGCAGGTCGTATTGAGAAGGCAGGGAGGCTGTAGAAGTATTTGGATAGGCTAGAAGAATGGGCATAGAATAGACAGATGAAATAAATTGTGAGAAGTGTGAGGTTATGCACCTGGGTAGGGAAAAAAAAGAGGCATGGACTATTTTCTAATTGGGGAAAGGCTTCAGAAATCTGAAGCACAAAAGTACTTGGGAGTTCTTTTCAGCACAACACTGCATCCCAAAATTCCTGTGCTGTACTGTTCTATATGCTCCTAAATCAGGATTCTCTTAAGGTGGACACATAGGTAGTTGGCAGTTAAGGAAGCAAATGCAAATGTTAGCATTCATTTTCACATGGGTAGAATACAACTACAGAGATGTATTGATGAGGCCGTATAAGGCTCTAGTCAGACAGCATTTAGGATGGGTGTCAATTTGCTCGCTGAGCTGGAAGGTTCATGTTTAGACATTTCGTCACCATACTAGCTAACATCTTCAGTCAGCCTCCAGATGGAGTACTGCCGGTGTTTCCTGCTTTCTATTTATATTTGAATCTTCAAGACCATCAATAATACCCTTATTGGCATAAAATTCATGAAAGAAGAGGAAACCAACAATAAACTGCCATTCCTAGATGTTGCAGTAGAGCGAACAGCCAATGGGGAACTTCAAACCAGCGTCTACAGGAAAACAACACATATGGACCAAATATTGAACTACAGAAGCAACCATTCCAACATCCACAAATGAAGCTGCATCAGAACCTTAGTTCAACAAGCCACCACATACTGCAGCACAGAGGAACTACGCAGAGCAGTATATTCAAAACGAATGGGTATCCAATGAACACAGTCTGCCGATTTCTCAGCAGCAAACCCAAACAAGGAGACAAAACTCGTCCAAAAGCCCTAGCCACTCTCCCCTACATCAAAGACATTTCTGAATAGACTACCAGACTACTTAGACCCCTTGGCATCCTGGTAGCCCACAAACCCAACACATTAAAACAGCAGCTAATGAACTTGAAAGACCGTACACAGAAAACAAGCCAAACGAATGTCATTTACAAAATACTGTGCAAGAACTGTAATAAACACTATATTGGACAAACAGGCAGAAAACTAGCCACCAGGATATATGAACATCAACTAGCCACAAAACGATATGACCCTCTCTCATTAGTATCCTCACATATAGATAAGGAAGTAGACCACTTTGACTGGGACAACACAACCATCCTAGGTTCTTAGCCTGCTGGACAAACTTTCCCCATTCCTGAAGAAGGGCTTATGCCCGAAACGTCGATTGCGCTTTTCCAGCAACACATTTCCAGCTCTGATCTCCAGCATCTGCAGACCTCACTTTCTCATCCTAGGACAAGCCAAACAGAGACATGCACGAGAATTCCTAAAGCATGGCATTCCAACCGGAATTCTATCAACACACAAAATTAACTTGGATTCCATTTACCACCCCGAGAGAAAGAACAGGAAATGGCAGCACATAGGAAATGATGTCACCACAGGAAATGACATCACCAACCCAAGGAAACTCAAACATATAAACAGAAATCAGGAAACACCAGCAGTGCTTCATCTGGAGGCTCACTGAAGATGTTACTTAGTATGGTGACAAAACACCTGAAAATGAACCATCCAGCTCAGCGAGTAAACCAGAACCTCAACCTGAGCTACAAATCTTCTCAAAACTTGCTAGCATTTAGAATAGTGAGCAATTTTGGGCCTTGTATCTAAGGACAGATGTGCTGGTCACAGAGGGGGTCTAAAGGAGATTTACAAGAACAGTATCAGGTATGAAGGACTTGTCATATTAGAAATGGGTGAAGACTTTGGATCTATACTCGATGAAGTTTAGAAGGATGAATGGCAGGATCTGATTGAAACTTCCAGAATATTGAGAGACCTGGATACAGTGGATGTGGAGATGATGTTTCCAATAGTAGGAGAGATTAGGATCTGGCACCATAGCCTTAGATGGGAGGTACGACCTTTTAGACTCAAAGTGAGGAGAAATCGCTTCGCAAGAGGGTGGTAAATCTGTGGAACGCGTTGTCACAGGGGGCTGTGGAAGCCAAGTCATTGAGGAAACCTTAGAAAGAACTAGATAGATTCTTGTTTGGTAAGGGGATCAGGGGTTATGGAGAGAAGGCAGTAGTTGAGAAATCTATTCGGCATGATGAAGTGACAGAGCAGACTTGCATGGCCCTTTGGCCTAATTCTGCTCCCACATCTTCTGCTCTTAACAGCCTTATTCACATATTTAAAAGAATGAATGAAGCCTGTAATTTATTAAATGTTATGGCACAAAATAGAAATCCAATAGTAACTAATACATGTCAGAACATTGATGGTTCAAGTTTGATGACATTTCTGCAACACCAACTTGCTCAGTATTTCACTCCGTGTGCCATTTTTCTGCTCCCCCACCAAAATAAAATAGAACTAAAACAATCTATTCAGACATAGATAAAAATGTTTTATTCCCCAATGCTTTCTCCAAACCTGCTGCAGATAAAGTGTGGCCCAATGAGTTACTACTTGGAATGGAAATCACATCCTATGAATGTCTTACGTCTATAGCATAATTAGCCTGACTTTGCAATGGTATTTAAAAAAACACATGAATGCTGATTTCTGGGTGATTTGAATTTCTTCATTTAATTGCACTAATTATCAATGGCATTCCTTGATCAGGTTATCTCAGCTTCAGTATTTTCAGCAGCTTGGCTCTATTGCTCTTACCACTCGAGAGAAGAGACGGAGTGTTTCCAGATCTTCCAAGATATTGCTATTTTTAGTTGTGATCAATACCATGTAGAGTTTCTCCAGTGGTTGGTACACATACCGCACACTCTCTGTCTCCACAAATGTGTGCTGCTTCCCAGTGTTCATTAGTTTAGGGAATGCTGCCAGTAAGCCTTCAATTCGGGTCCTTGTCATTTCCACAAACTGCCGTGAGATAATTGCCTTCCCAGCTTTGGTGCAAACAGCCGTAGCCAACAGCACCTGGAGTGGAGGGAGGGAGGAGAAAAAGCAGTTAACATGGTTGCAGTTAAATTCCAACCCTTGGATGAGGCAAATTCAGTTGTATCAGAAGTCTATTATAAATAATTTATCCATCTTAGCTATACACGTGCACCCAGGGAAAGGTGGATCACACAATGTAACTTGGTTAGCAAAAACAATTTTAAAAAAAAATCCTATGCTTTTGTCACTGGATGCAGCAAATACCTTCAAGTACAAAGGTTTTAATCAGGGCCAATGCTCAAAAGATATGGCAGCATTACACAATTATTACAAATTAGTCCACAAAGTCAGAAGTCACACAAAGTGAACTATGGACTGTGAAGCCATGATTCACAGTACGATTTCAATCATGTTCACAAAGCACATAAAAATATTTTTTTCTTTGACCTTGTTTCTACTTAAGTCAGATACTTCTACATCTGTAGTTTCTATCTAAAACAAGCTAATCCCCAGCTGTGAATCTATAACAATGGTCACTATCGCAGACAAGCCAGCTCCAGTCATCAATATCCACATATACACAAATGTCAAGAAGCAGTCAGTTCAAATATTAAAGGGCAAAGGGCTTTGCTGTGATAAAGAGTTATTGTTGCTTTGTGTAAACCTTTGAGCTGTTGCAAAGCGTATCATCAGTAAGCACAGTGTTGTAATATAAGATTACAGAAACTGCACCTATACAGCTTGGTTAAGTAGACTCAGCAGCTGCAACAGCACCCAATAAAAAAAATTTGACAAAGGGTCAATTAGACTCAAAATGTCAGCTCTTTTCTCTCCCTACAGATGCTCCCAGACCGCTGAGATTTTTCAGCATTTTCTCTTTTTGTAAAAAGAATCTGCTCCCTTGATGGTCGTGTAGGTAAGCAGAAAGGACCACATTCGTTACACAAAGAAACAGGTTTCTTTTTTCAAATAAAAACATTTGCACCATTCAATTCAACTTGTAAACAAGGTGTTAAGTCAAACACACAGGTCCCATAGAATCATCGAATTTTACGTTACATAAAGAGGCCCTACAACCCATTGTGTCTGTACCGGTTCTCAGAACAGCTACCCAGCTAGGGCTGGTGAATGGGGCCATCTCAGTAACCATCTAAAATTCATCATTTTAAATATAAAGCCACTCTCTTTTCAGACCACCTATGGAATCTACCTGCATCACTCTATCAGGTGTTGCTTTCTAAATCCTAGCAAACCTTTCCAGGAAAATGATAAAACCAAGTTTCATTCAATTCTTGAACTCAAAATTGCAAAAAAAAAGCCCACAGAGATACTGACAAAATGTCCTGACAGAAATCATAATGGCTTTCTGTGGTGCAATATCTGAAAGAAGGTTGGTCAATTTGAATAGGATTGGAAATTCCACTTGACTGTTTCAACTGACACTGTATAAATCTCAACCACAAGGGGAGAAAAACCTATGATACCTTGAAAAGGTCATGATTTGGAGATGCCGGTGTTGGACCAGGGTGTACAAAGTTAAAAATCACAACACCAGTCCAGCAAGTTTAATTGGAAGCACACTAGCTTTCGGAGCGACGCTCCTTCATCAGGTGGTAGTGGAGGGCTCAATCCTAACACAGAATTTATAGCAAAAATTTACAGTGTGATGTCACTGAAATAATACATTGAAAAATTGATTGTCTGATAAGCCTTTCATCTCTTAGAATACAGGGATAGTTTCACTTCTTTCATGTGTAAATCACAAAACCTTTTTTTTTAAAAAGTGTCATTCTTGGGTTAACTGTTAACAATGGTGATAGCTAGACAATATGTTGAAGGCATTGGCCCCCTGTGTTCTCTGTCTATGCCATGATGTTTAGATAGATTCTAATCTAAAAAGTGAGATAACGGAGTTCGACATGAATGCATGCAGTTTTTGAGCAAAATACAATGTAACCCTTCAAGTACAAATTGTACAGGGGATTTCCAGCTTCTGGCGCGACATTACGGTAAAACTGACCACAATTCGGTTATGTTTACTTTAGTGAAGGAAAGGGATAGGTACATACCGCAGGAGTTATTGCTGGGAGAAAGGCAATTATGATGCGATTAGGCAAGATTTAGGATGTACATGATGGGGAAGGAAACTGCAGGGGATGGGAATAATTGAAATGTGGAGCTTATTCAAGGAACAGCTGGTGCATGTCCTTAATAAGTATGTACCTTTCAGGCAGGGAGGAATTGGTTGGGCGAAGGAGTAGTGATTTACTAAAGAAGTTGAATCTCTTGTCAAGAGGAAGGTGGCGGCTTATGTTAGAATGAGACATGAAGACTCAGTTAGGGCGCTTAAGAGTTACAAGTTAGCTAGGAAAGAACTAAAGAGAGCTAAGAGCCAGGAGAGGACATGAAGTCGTTGGCAGGTAGGATCAAGGAAAACCCTAAAGCTTTCTATTGGTAGATCAGAAGTAAAAGAATGACTAGAGGAATAGTAGGGCCAATCAAGGATAGTGGTGGGAAGTTGTGCATGGAGTCAGAGGAGACAGGGGAAGCGCTAAATGAATATTTTCATCAATGTTCACAATGGAAAAATACAATGTTGTCGATGAGAATACCGAGATACAGGCTTCTAAAAGTTGAAGTTCTAAATTGGAGGAAGACTAATTTTGATGGTACTCGGCAAGAACTTTCAAAATCTGATTTGGGGCAGATGTTCGCAGGTAAAGGAACGGCTGGAAAATGGGAAGCCTTCAGAAATGAGGTAATGAGAGTCCAGAGACAGTATATTCCTGTTACGGTGAAAGGAAAGGCTGGTAGGTGTAGAGAATGCTGAATGACGAAAGAAATTGAGGGCTTGGTTAAGAAAAAGGAGGAAGCATATGTCAGGTATAGACAGGATAGATCGAATGAATCTTTGGAAGTGTATAAAGGCAGTAGGAGTATACTTATGAGGGAAATCAGGAGGGCAAAAAGGAAACATGAGATAGCTTTGGCAAATAGAGTTAAAGAGAATCCAAAGGGTTTTTACAAATACATTAAGGGAAACTAAGGAGAGAATAGGGCCCCTCAAAGATCAGCAAGGTGGCCTTTATATGGAGCCACAGGAGATAGGGGAAGATACTAAACGAGTATTTTGCATCAGCACTTTTACTGTGGAAAAGGACATGGAAGATATAGAATGTAGGAAAACAGATGGTGGCATCTTGAAAAATGTCCATGTTACAGAGGAGGAAGTGCTGGATGTCTTGAAACGCATAAAAGTGGATAAGTCCCCTTGACCTGATCAGGTGTACCCTAGAACTCAGTGGGAAGCTAGGGAAGTGATACTGGGTCTCTTGCTGAGATACGTTTGGATCATCGATAGTCATAGGTGAGGTACCGGAAGACTGGAGGTTGGCTAACATGGCGCCATTGTTTAAGAAGGGTGGTATGGAAAAGCCAGGGAACTACAGACCAGTGAGCCTGACATCAGTGGTGGGCAAGTTGTTGGGAGGGAATCGCAAGGGACAGGAGGTACATGTTTCTGGAAAGGCAGGGACTGATTAGGGATAGTCAACACTGCTTTGTCCGTGAGGGCAGAGCAATGGACATGGTCTATATGGACTTCAGTAAGGTGTTCGACAAGGTTCCCTATGGGACACTGGTTAGCAAGGTTGGATTTCATGGAATACAGGGAGAACTAGCCATCTGGATACAGAACTGGCTCAAAGGTAGAAGACAGAGTGGTGGTGGAGGGCTGTTTTTCAGACTGGAGGCCTGTGGCCAGTGGACTGCCACAAGGATCAGTGCTGGGTCCACTACTTTGTGTCATTTATATCAATGATTTGTATGCAAGCATAAGAGGTATAGTTAGTAAGTTTGCAGATGAGACCAAAATTGGAGGTGTAGTGGATAACGAAAAAGGTTATCTCAGATTACAATGGGATCTTCACCAGATGGGCCTATGGGCTGAGAAGTGGCAGATGGAGTTTAATTCAGATAAATGCAAGGTGCTGCATTTTGGGAAAGCAAATCTTAGCAGGACTTATACACTTAATGGTAAGGTCCTAGGGAGTGTTACTGAACAAAGAGACCTTGGAGTGCATGTTCATAGCCCCTTGAAAGTGGAGTCGCAGGTGGGTAGGATAGTGAAGGTGGTGTTTGATAAGCTTTCCTTTATTGGTCAGAGTATTGAGTACAGGAGTTGGGAGGTCATGTTGCGGCTGTACAGGACATTGGTTAGACCACTGTTGGAATATTGTGTGCAATTCTGGTCTCCTTTCTATTGGAAAGATGTTGTGAAACTTGAAAGGGTTCAGAAAGGATTTACAAAGGTGTTGCCAGGATTGGAGGATTTGAGCTTTCAGGAGAGGCTGAACAGGCTGGGGCTGTTTTCCCTGGAGCGTTGGAGGATGAGGGGTGACCTTATAGAGGTTTATAAAATCATGAGGGGCATGGATAGGATAAAAAGACAAAGTCTTTTCCCTGGGGTGGGGGAGTCCAGAACTAGACGACATAGGTTTAGGGTGAGAGGGGAAAGATATGAGACCCCTAAAGGGCAACTTTTTCACACAGAGGGTGGTACATGTATGGAATGAGCTGCCAGAGGAAGTGGTAGAGGCTGGTACAATTGCAACATTTAACAGGCATTTGGATGGGTATATGAATAGGAAGCATTTGGAGGGATATGGGCCAGGTGCTGGCAGGTGGGACTAGATTGCGTTTGGACAGCTGGTCGGCATGGACAAGTTAGACCAAAGGGTCTGCTTCTGTGCTGTACATCTCTCTGAGTCTATGACTCTATACTAGACTAGACAGGATTAAGGTTCACAAGGAGGAGGTGGAAGCAATTCTGGAAAGTGTAAAAATAGATAAGTCCCCTGGGCCGGATGGAACTTATCCTCTGATTCTCTGGGAAGCCAGGGAGGGGATGCAGAGCCTTTGGCTTCAATTTTTATGTGGTCATTGTCTACAGGAACAATGCCAGAAGACTAGAGGATAGCAAATGTTGTCCCCTTGTTCAAGGAGAGTAGAGACAACCCTGATAATTATAGATCAGTGATCCTTACTTCAGTTATGGGTAAAGTGTTGGAAAAGGTTATGAGAGATAGGATTTAAAGTCATCTCGAGAGGAATTGATTCATTAGGGACAGTCAACACAGTTTTGTGAAGGGTAGGTTATGCCTCACAAACCTTGTTGAGTTCTTTAATATGGTGACCGAATAGGTAAATGAGGGTAAAGCGGTTGATGTGGTGTATATGGATTTCAGTAAAGCATTTGATAAGGTTCCCCACGGTCGGTTATTGCACAAAATATGGAGACATGGGATTGAGGGTGATTTAGCGGTTTGCATCAGAAACTGGTGAGCTGAAAGAAGATGGAGGTGGTGGTTGATGGGAAATGTTCATCCTAGAGTTCAATTACTAGTGGTATACCTCAAGGATCTGTTTTGGGGCCACTGCTGTTTGCCATTTTTACAAATTACCTGGATGAGGGCATGGAAGTATGGGTTAGTAAATTTGCAGATGACACTAAGGTCGGTGGAATTGTGGATCGTGCTGAAGGATGTTGTAGGTTACAGAGAGCCATAGATAAGCTGCAGAACTGGGCTGAGAAGTGGCAAATGGAGTTTAATATGGAAAAGTGTGAGATGATTCGCTTTGGAAGGAGCAACAGGAATGCAGAGTACTAGGCTAATGGTAAGATTCTTGGTAGTGTAGATGAGCCGTGAGATCTGTGTCCATGTATATCGATCCCTGAAAGTTAAAACCCAGGTTGATAGGGTTGTCAAGGAGGCATACAGTGTGTTAGCTTTTATTGGTAGAGAGATTGACTTTTGGAGCCATGAGGTCATGCTGCAGCTGCAAGAAACTGTGGTGTGGCCGCACTTGTAGCATTGCGCACAGTTCTGGTCACCGCATTATAGGAAGGATGTGGAAGCTTTGGAAAGGGTTCAGAGGAGATTTACTAGGATGTTGCCTGGTATGGAGGGAAACTCTGAGAATGTGTATAGGGTATAAGCAGCAGGGAAAGAGTCAAGTTCTGAGTTTTGTGAAACAAGGGTCTCAGCTCAGCATGACTCAGATCAGATAAGAACTTGCAGTTATCAATAGGGTGCTGGAGGCAAGGGCAATGGGTTAACAAGGTGGAAAAACATTCATTATGTCAAGCCATTTAACAAGTTGAGGTAGTATTCAGTTTAGCAAGGTGTAAAATATTCATTATGTGAGGCCAGTTATTCATTGTGTAACTGCAGATGGCTTAATGTTTGCTATTGATACTCGTTGATTGTAACGGTCACTCAATATGTATGTTGCCTTTTCTGGATGCACCTCCCTGTAAAATGACTATATAGTTCATTGAGAAACTGCTGTTCCAGAGAAGATGATGAACTTATGTCCCTGTGCACATGGGCGATCGTTCTCTCCCTCCAGGGCCCGGAATAAACATGAAGGTGGTGTTT
This sequence comes from Chiloscyllium plagiosum, assembly GCF_004010195.1. Lineage (NCBI taxonomy): Eukaryota > Metazoa > Chordata > Chondrichthyes > Orectolobiformes > Hemiscylliidae > Chiloscyllium > Chiloscyllium plagiosum. The sequence continues at coordinate 3,352,823 of NC_057744.1, read as the reverse complement.
CTGAACATTTTGCTTCAATGGAGGGGGGGAAACGGGATGAAAATATTGGCATAGTCAGCAGGACCCAAACGAATAGTTAAGATTGGACAGTGTCAGTGGCCGTCCAGAACATCAATGTCTCGAGATGGATGAGCCCACAAGTAAAGATTTTAAAGCTTGGTTCTTCTCTATATTCCTGTGTGCTGGATATGGTTCCCTTGTTCAATCACACTCTATTCTATGGATTCCTCAAATGATAATTAGTTCAGTTGAGAGAGACAGTTTCACAAGCGCACTGGCAGGCAGAGGCGGCTTGTGAATGATCAAAGTTCGAGTCCTCTGCGCAGTACTGGGCTTCAAATCGACTGGGTGGGTTGATTTGGGGTTCGAGCCCTATGTTTAAGTGGGGTTCGAGCCCCCATGAGGAACAAAGTGAGAATGGGGTTAAAGTCCCCTAGTGGCGAAACAGGAGGCTCTGACAGTCTTTGTTCTGGGGAAAGAAAGTGGCTTGGATTGCGGTGCCATGTGGTCCACTGTGAAGGCTCTCTCTTCTAATAAGTGTAACTTCAGTGAGAAAATGCAAGAAAAATCCCAGAAAATGCTGAAATTAAAGTTGTACTAATACTTGTGTTGAAAAAGAAAAGCTTCAATGTAGATTATGCCATGCTGAGTGTGTTTGATGTTTAAAAATTTTTGTTTGTTAGAACACTGATTGGGAAATTCCTTTTCAGTCACTGTTTTGCCTTGTTTGAATCAAGATCTCAATTCAGTGTGTTTTGTGGACTATGTAATGGGGCAGATTTTGTTTTTACATTGAAATTGTACAACATTATTTCCTTTTTAAAATGATCAAATTTGTAACCTTAAAACAAATTGATTGAGTGCCTTGAGCCCCTGATGTGTCTGAAATTCTACAATGCCTGTTTTAAAAAAAAAGTTAGGTTAGTGGTCATGCTTTAGCCAGATGACAGTATTGTATTAAAATACCATTGCTGCTGTGTCTTTAATGCAGAGTATACACAAAGAAGAATACATTTTGTTTTGCTAAGATTTTCTAGAGAATAGAAGAACTTGAGGCTGTGCTGTTTAAATTCTATTATTGTTAAGACTTCATTGGCCCCCTTCATACTGCAAATTCAAAAGAATGTTGATATCTACCAAAGTTGCCACTGTAATTCCAACTGTTTTATTTGGGAAGTTTCATTTGGAGAACATATTTTAAAATATACAGCATTTGTTTCCCACGAATATTTGAGATTTAAGTCTGAACTGAAACTGCCTCTTCAATTGTTAAAGCACAGGAAACATTGTGTTGCTTTCTTGCTGCTCCAGACTTTTCCTGACAGCTTTCACATTAGCCAAGTATCAATTTGCTAAAGGAAAATATTTTTGAATAATCTGAATGAGGTACCAGAGAGTTTGATTTTAGGACCATCGATTATTGTTTATAATTAACTAAATTGCTTAGACAGTACAATGTAGAAGTTTATGGATTACATAAAACTTGATCATGTCATAAATAGTGAACTGAGTAGCAGACTTCAAGAATTCAAAGAATGTTGAAATAGGCAGACACAATTTAATGTAGTTAAATGTGAGACTGTCTTTATACTGATAACCCACCTTGGTAAGGATGGAATGGAGAGAGGAAATGCAAAGATACTTTCAGCAGCTAACGTAGTCTCTAGGGTTTCTCCATTCACAGGTAAAGCACACCTTCAGACTACTGCCCACCCCTCCACAACCTGATCCAATGGATTCAATCAGCTTCTCAGTCATGACCATGAAAAGTGAAGAGGCTAACAACAGTGAAGAGGTGGTCAGTACGCTTTTTGTCAGTGGCCTTCCTACGGACATTGAAACACAAGGTAAAGCTCATGTGGTTTAATCATTTAAGGGATATGATGGTTCACTGATCAAGCTAACATCACAACAGCCAGTTGGCTTTGTTATATTTAACAGCGGAGCGGGAGCAGAAACAGCAAAGAATGCTGCATTCATCTAGCCTGCAGTTGCAGCTGCTGCTCTGCACACTTGTGAATAACTGCCCTTATCCAAGAACTTTTTCCAGGAGTGATGCATGGATAGATAGACTGAATTTTGTCTGAAGGAGATTTGGGAGAACGGGCTCGTTTCCACTTGACTTGGAAGGTATGGAGTGGTCAGTAAGAACTGTGGATTTAAGAACTTTACTGGTGAATTTTTTTTCCCCACATGGGAGGATTTTTCAAACTCTAATTACTGTAATGGACTAGTAATTTTTGTTGTTATAATCATTGTATGCTGTGTGTCAATTATTTGCTTACATATTGGCTGTCAGAGTCCTACGAAAGCTAGTAGTGCCATCTTAGTGATTATCATGAAATGATAAAAGGAGAGAATAAGAATGTATATAGAGGATAAGCAGGCAGGGAAAGAGTCAAGTTCTGAGCTTTGTGAAACAAGGGGTTCAGCTTAGCATGACTCAGATCAGATAAGAACGTGCAGTTAATAATAGGGTGCTGGAGGCAAGGATAATAGGTTAACAAGGTGGAAAAGCATTCATTATGTTGAGCCATTTAACAAGATGAGGTAGCATACAGTTTGAGGGGTCAGTTTAATAAGGTGAAAAGTATTTATTATGTGAAGCCAGTTATTCATTGTGTAACAGCAGATGGCTTAATCTTTGCTATTGATACTCGTTGATTGTAACAGTCACCCAAGTTGCCTTATTTGAATGTTCTCCCTGTAAAATAACTATACAGTTCATTGAGAAACTGCTGTTCCAGAGAAGACCGGTGAATTTATGTTCCGATGCACATGACCAGTTGAGGAAGGCCAATTTCCTTCCCTGAAGGACATCAGTGATCCCAGATGACTTTTTTCCGACAAACATCAGTGGTTTCATGGCCGTCAATAGATTCTTAATTCCAGATTTTTAAAAATTAAATTCAAATTCCACCATCTGTCACAGTGGGATTTGAACCTGGGTCAAAAGAACATTAGCTGAGTTTCTGGATTAGTCTGGTGATATTAAGATAAAGCCATTGCCTCGTCTACATTTTCTACCACAAATGAGGGGAATTAGAAGAGTTGCTTCCACACGGAGGCAAATCTATCCAGACAACCTTGGACACCTTTACTCAAGACCTCAAGACACATCTTTCCCAATTGATTTGGATGAGGAAGAAATGAAGAGCAGACAAAAACACCACATAGTAAGCCCATTATGGTCTTTAATAGGATGTTCCTAGAACATAAAAGCACCAACTTCATAACCAGCAATAACATTAGGTGCTGTAGACAGAATAACCCCTTTGGATTTGCTCTAACATAAAAAGGAAATTGCGAAGTGTTTTATCTCAGTACAGAGTTTTAGAAGAGACAAGCTGAATGTCAAAACAAGCAGGGTTCTGTATTTAAAACTATAATAATTGTGACTGAATTCATAATTACAATAACATTCTTCAAAAGGAACAGATGTTGCAAAATAATCTTATGGTGAGGAACAGCAATGCACAATGTGAGCTCTCAACATCTTACCTAGTTAGTAACCTTATTGATATTCTGCTTGAACTTCAGTCAAAGTTCAAAAATATGCATATATTTGGCTGAACTTTCCTAAAGATGAAAAACGTCAAATAGCAAAGAACAAATTGTTTCTACCATACTGGCAATTTTCCCAAATTTGATTTCAGACAATAACAGAAGTAGGGTCCAGAAGTGTTTTGATTTAAAGCAAGAAGGGCATGCTCACATGAGTAGCGTGAAATTTCTGCTTTAGTTCTTGGTCAATCACAGAACATTTGCCAAGTAATTTAGAGCACTTAATACTGTTGTCATCAAAATCACTTGAAATTGTGATTTTAAATGCCAAAAATCATTTTTACAATGCTGCTCTAGAAATTAAGTCTTTACAATGAATAATGTAGTCTCTTGCATCACTGAGCAGGCACTGGCTCATATCCCACTTTTTTCCAGGAAGCACAGTAGACCAAAGTGCAGGAAGACACAGCTGATGTAAATTATCCATGATCCCATTGAATTAGATGCTGAAGGAAGGTCCAGTGCTTTTTCAAGAAATTTTATATAAATGTAGTAAACTGACATCTATTCTGCAATTTGAGATCCATTCTACAGCTGCTTAGAAACTGGCATCTGCAGTAACCTGGACATGATTTTGGCTAGTATTTGGGGCAAAGAGGAAGAAACAAGAGACCTCCAGCAAAACTCAGAGGCATGAGAATAGGACCACCAAATCAAAAAAGTCATTAACCTCATTACACTCTAGTAAACAGCCAAGCACTTCACTGTCAACTTAGATCAAATGACAAAGCAACATTAAGCACAAGTTTTCCCTCACTTTCCAATTATGCCCGTTTTGAGACAGCAATTAGCAGATCTTGGTGGTCATCAGTCTTGCTTCTCAGTAGGAAAATCCTGTATAGTAAGCACCAAACCCACTACAATGACACTGGCCCTGGCTAACAGTGACTGGTTCACTATTTACTGTAATGACATTAGTACTGTAACATAGAGAACTTAAGATATATCAAAAAGTAAACAGTTACTTTCAAATCCTGGTGCCCTAGTAAGCACCCGGTCAAGCTACAACAAGGGAGAATACACGCATTAACTATTTTTAAACATAATTTTCCCCAACTCCCCTTGTTACTCTCAAACAGAAAATCAAATTCCATGCATGTCTAAATACAAATTAAAATCTGACAAAGCATACAATTGCATTCTCTAAAGGTTAAAAAGTTTTGAGATAATTTGATGCAAGTTCTGAGGTATTAAAGGAGATTCAACAGGATAAAGAGAAATACTATTACAGTGATTGGGGCAGGGGGGTGTATGACCGGAAACATAGCCTAAGACTTAGAGCATTTCAGTAGTAAAATATGAAGCGAGAATCCTTCTTCGCGCAAAAGGCTGGTGTAATTTGGAACACGCCTAAAGTAGCCAGTGCTAAAGGAATTGTTAACTTCAAACCAGAGGTTAACAGATTTTTAATAATTAAACGTATTAGTGGATATGGATCAAAGATTAATTGTACCAGTTCTGACAAGACCATCTGAAAAATCTTTCATTTTTCTCTCCACAGATGCAGCATGATCTGTGCGTTTTCAGCATATTTTTTATTTTACTTTGATTGTACCAGCAAGATTAAAGTCAGAAATTACACTCCAGAGAACTGATGTGTCAGCTGGGTTCGGAGACAGCACGTGTATTCGAGTTAGAAGGCTGTGGGTTCAAGTACGATTCCATTCCTGCAGTAAATAACAAGCGTCGTAATTGAACATTGAGCTATGAAAATTAGGGCGGGTAATTCAGTGGTTAGCACCGCTGCCTCACATTGCCAAGTACCCAGGTTTGATTCCAGCCTTGGGCGACTGTCTGTGTGGAGTTTTGCACATTCTCCCCCTTTCTGGGTTACCTCCCACAATCCAAAGATGCGCAGATTAGGTGAATTGGCAATGCTAAATTACCCATAGTGTTCAGGGACATGTAGGTTAGGTGCATTAGTAGGGGAATATGTTGAGCAATCAGGTTGGGGAATGGTTCTGGGTGGGTAACTCTTTGGAGGGTCCATGTGGACTTGCTGGGCCAAAAATGGCTTGTTTTCACACTGTAGGGATTCTATGAAAAACACTGAGTAATGTGTGGCATTCCCAGTGGTGTTCTCCATAAGATAAAAGAAAGTCAAGGTTTGTTTACCTAATCAGTTGGATGCAAGAAAGGTCATAAGACTATCGGACCATAAGACATAGAAGTTAAAATAAGCCTTTCAGTCCATAGAGTCTGTGCTACTCAAAAGAAGAAAGGTGTCGTCCTCAGACCCTGATTGATATTTATCCCACAATCAGCGTAACTAAAAAGAGAATTCATCAGTGGTTCTGTTTGCATACAAATGTTTTTTACATTTCCCTACAAGCTGCCAGTCCCAACTAACTTGTATCAATATTAATGTTCTTCAAAAATTACCACTCACCCTACTTCCCCTAAACCTATTAATGTCAACAGGAGTTCTTTCTCCTTCAAATGTTTGTCCAATTTTCCTTCAAATGCTTTTGCACTGTTCTTGCCAAAAAAAACTGACACTTCTACATTTTTCGCAATCTCAAGACACAAGAAACAGTTTATACAAATGAAGAATCTTTTGAAATGTGGCCTTTGTCTTAACAAAAGTGCAGGAAACAATTTTCACATAGCAAAAACTATAAACATCAGATTATTTTAAGTGATTTTAGCTGAGGGACGAACATAGGCAGTCCAAATTGCAAACTGGTTCCCATTCTTAAGTCAGTTTGCAAGTGGATTTGTACGCAAGTAGGAATATAACACAGGACATTATACAATTGCTGCTCTTAAGTATGAGGAAACGATCACATGTCAGATCTTTTAAACTAAAAAAATCTCTTGCATGGGATTTTATTCACTAATTTGGATCTTGGTAAATCAGGGACCCCTTGCGCAGTGGTCAATACAAGTAGGATAATTCCTCTACCTCTTCTTCAAAAATAGTGCAATGAGGACCTTTTACAGACACACAGAAGGCATAAGCTTTCAATTTAACATCTGATCCAAAAGATGTATTAAAATTAGGCTCCTCTTTGTAAAGCAGATGAAAGGAATTTGTTTTTTCTCAGAAAGGTGCATAACTTTGGAACACACTGCTTCTCAAGACAATGAAGACAGGGCCATTGAATATTTTTAAGTCAGTGGCAGACTTGATACCCTTGCTTAAAAGGAACCATGATTCGTGAGTATAGGTAGAATACAAATAGATCAGCCCTGATCTTTTGAAAGTTTGAATAGCTTACTTTTACTACCAATTCATACATTTCACTCAAATTTATGGATCACAGCCCTTTAAACTCTAACAGTGCTACCAACAAGCCACAGTTGACACCACATGATAGGAAGTTCCATATATTGACCATTCTGAGAGAAGATATCTTAAATTCTTTACTGGATTTATTAACAACTATTGTTTATTGTGACGCCTTACTTTCGATCCAAAACTGGAAATATCATCCATGTCAACAATGTTAAAACTTCTCAACCTTGAAGATTTCTGATATATCAGCACATGGTGTTTAGGTGGGAGATGGTGGTGTAGTGGTATTATCCCTGGACCAGTAATTTAGAATCACAGGTTAATGTGCTGGAGACATAGGTTCAAATCCCACGTGGCAGATGGTGAAATATAAAATCAACTTTAAAAACTGGATTAAAAAATTAGTCCAATGGCGACCATGTAACCATTGTCAATTATAAAAAACCCATCTGGTTCATTAATGTCCTTTAGAACAACAAATTTGCTGTCATTACCTAGTCTAACCTACATGTGACTCCAGACACACAGCAACATAGCTGACTCAAAATCATCCTCTGGGCAACGAAGACTAGCCGAGCTAGTGACTCCCACAGTTTGTCCTCAAAATGTTGAGGCTCTGGAGTATTTTTGCAGTTGCATTCATCCATCCAAATCAGTGAGGAATATTTTATTATATCCTGACTTCTGCTTGCAAACAGTGGATAACATTTGGGAGAAAGCAATCAAGTTAGTCACTACTTAATTCCCAGTCTCTAACCTGGTCATGCAGTCACAATATTTATATGGCACGTCAATTTCAATTTTTTTTTGTATTTGCTGAAGGCCCCCAGGGTTAGAATAGATTAGAATGCAATTGATTGTTAAGGGGTAATGATCAGATTTTCTTTTGTTTGAAACACTAACTACCTGGCAGTCACGTGGCATGAGCATTAGTTTCCCTGGGAACAAGGTGGGGACTCTAACAATCATCTTCCTTTGTGCTACGCAGGACTCCAACCAATGGAGAAGATCCCCCAAATCCCAGACTTCAGTTTGGCCTGGACTATTTGATACCACATTCGGTCAAGCGCTACTTGATGCCAATCTCACCTCACCTCTGAAGTCAAGTGAACCAAGACTGTAACAAAATCATGAACCAAGTCATCCTAGCAGAAACTAAATTCAGCAGGTTACTGCTAACTGTGCCATTCATAACAACTTGCATCATTTTGTTGATGATTAAGAATAAACTGATAAGCTAGTAATTGGCCAGATTGGATTTGTCCTACTTTTAATGGTCATATAATTTCTGGGCATTTTTCACACTGTTGGGGAAATGCCAATGTTCTGGAACAGCTTGCAAAGAGAGTGGCAAGTTCCAAAGCACTTCATCCATACTCTTTCCAGGGTACTATCAGTGCCCAAAGCCTTTTCTGAATCGAGTGGCTTCAGCCCTTTCTTCACATTATGTTGAATGAACTGGAATGGTTGAAGACTAGCACTTATGATGCTAGGGATCTCAGAAAGAGTTTGAGATGGAAGATCAACCTGGGACCTCTTGCTGAAGGCATTTTGGCTATGAAGCTAAATGAGGACTTGAAAATACAACATACAGAGAAACTTCAATTAGATTATCCGAAGATCACAAGTCCTGATGCTTGGTTAAACTGTTACCTAGCATTCGATTATCCGAACAAAATACTCCCTGACTGTGTCGTTTGCATAATCGAGGTTCCTCTGTAAATACAGGATCTTTCTTTCCAATCAGCCAGGCCAGTTGGTCCATTTGTTGCAGTCCCACACAACTCACCAGGACAATTTGGTAACTTACTCCTATTTGCACCTTGTAAAAAAGCTTGCATATTTTTTCTCTTCTGAGTCTGCAATTTTTAAAGTGAATTTACAGTTTTCCCAATGGTAATATGTCAAAACTCAAACAGCCAAGATCATCTTGCATTCACTTATGCAAAAACATAAGTCAACCTTTGTATCTACATGAGACTCTCAATAACAAGTGGTTGAGATACTGAGTTAGACTTGTCAACACCACAGCAAGCCTCTTAACATTATACTTTAGCAGGCTTGTGAAACACTGTCAGGCTCTTATGCAGCCTACACCACCATCCTAAACACCACCTCCAAGCACTGTGGCAAGAATTCCAACTGGACCATATGACCCTTCAAAACCTGCCGCACCATTCAATCATGTCATGGCTGATCTCTGACCTTCACTTTCTCTCAGTGTCCACATATTCCGTGATTCCCTTAGGGCCTAAAAGTCCATTGAACTATATCTTGAACATTTTCATCTTTCTTCCATGGTGCCGACAGCCTTCACTACTTAGAACATGGAATAGTACAGTATAGGAACAGACCCTTTGGCCCATCACGACACTGTTTTAAATTAATCTGATCCATCAACAAATAGTTCATCTTCTCCCATTCCCTGTCTGTTTGGGTCTCTGTCTAAATGCCTTTTAAACATTGGTATCATATCTGCTCCTAACACCTCGCCTAGCAGGGTCTATCAAGTTACTTCGCAGCCTCCAACCCTCTCGTGAAAACAATCCAAGTTGATCCAACCTCTCCATATAGCTAACACACTCCAAATCAGACAACTCCTTCATAAATTAATATTTCCCACAATGACTTTTATAAATTCATGGGGCATAGGTTTGGCTGACCACCTAATTGCCCTTCAGATGGTAGTGCCTTCTTGAACTGCTGCAGTTCATGTGGTAAAGTGAACTTCAGGGAGACAGTTCCAGGACTTTGACCTATTAACAGTGACTGAATTGTAATCAATCATGGTTAGCCATGCAAACATGGTGTAGGTTTGCAAGGACCTGAAATCATATCCAAGTCCAACCATATCCAATTCTATGATTATTACACATTCACAGGCACTTTATGGTACAGGTCAATAAATATCTAACAGCAAGCACCACTGGCTTTTCAGTCCACGATTGTGAATTTGGCCAATTGTTGTTTTGCCCGAGGTAAGTTTAGTCAGTAGAAACCTGGAGTCAAACTGGAAACTCTATGGCTAATATCACAGCAAATCTGCTACACCCTGAACAACTCACCAGGGAGTCGACTTAAAGAAAAAGGATAACATTTGATAAAGAACACTACAGTTTTGAATTTCCATTTAACAGCAGTACATCACCAACATGCAGCTTTCTAAAACTCAACAAACAATCTGCATATCTTTGTAGCAGAAAAATGTGTTGCTGGAAAAGCGCAGCAGGTCAGGCAGCATCCAAGGAGCAGGAGAGTTGACGTTTCAGACATAAGCCTTTCTTCAGGAATGAGGAGGGTGTGTCAAGCAGGCTAAGATAAAAGGTAGGGAGGAGGGACTTGCGGGAGGGGCGTTGGGAATGCATTAGGTGGAAGGAGGTTAAGGTGAGGGTGATAGGCCGGAAAGGGGCGTGGCCAGAGAGGTCGGGAAGAAGATTGCAGGTCAAGAAGGCGGTGCTGAGTCCGAGGGTTGGGACTGAGATAAGGTGGGGGGAGGGGAAATGAGGAAGCTGGAGAAATCTGCATTCATCCCTTGTGGTTGGAGGGTTCCTAGGCGGAAGATGAGGCGCTCTTCCTCCAGGCGTCGTGTTGCCATGGTCTGGCGATGGAGGAGGCCAAGGACCTGCATGTCCTTGGCAGAGTGGGAGGGGGAGTTAGAGTGTTCAGCCACGGGGCAGTTGGGTTGGTTGGTGCGGGTGTCCCAGAGGTGTTCTCTGAAACGTTCCGCAAGTGGGCGGCC
>NC_057744.1:3317619-3341463 GCF_004010195.1 Chiloscyllium plagiosum | reverse complement strand
CCGGGGAAGCGAAAATCATGGAGGAGGTGGAGGGCGTGGGTGGTGTCCCGAACGTAGGTGGGGAGTTCTTGGACTAAGGGGGACAGGACCATGTCGAGGTATGCAGAGATGAGTTCGGTGGGACAGGAGCAGGCTGAGACAATGGGTTGGCCGGGGCAGTCAGGTTTGTGGATTTTGGGCAGGAGGTGCGGGGCTGTGGGACTATGAGGCGGAGGATGGGAGATCCCCTGAGGTGATGAGGTTATGGATGGTCTGGGACATCCCACTTCCTCCAAACCAAAGGAGTAGCCGCATGGGCCCCAGCTATGCCTGCCTCTTCGTCAGATGTGGGAACAGTCCATCTTCCACAGCTACACTGGCACCACCCCCCCACCTTTTCCTCTGCTACATCGATGACTGTATCGGGACTACCTCGTGGTCCCACGAGGAGGTTGAACAGTTCATCCACTTTACTAACACCTTCCACCCCGACCTCAAATTTACCTGTTCCAAACAGCAACACTGTTCCATCTTTCTAAAGTAAGAAAACAATTTCAGCCTGAAAATTTTAAGATCAAAGTTGTTGCTACTAATCAATACACAAGTATTGAAATGACATATGCAAGCCCTAAAATTTTGCACACGTTTCACAAAAAGTGATCACATTTTCAAAGATTTGGATTTTTCTGATGACAAAGAGGTGAAACCCAAAGTTTAACTTTCCCTGCAGTACTGTACCCTCAAATAAATGTATAACTGAAAACAAGTATGAAGACAGTGAGGGCTCATTGTCTTAGTGACAACAACTTAAAAACTTCAGATTAACTCTCGAACTGATGCTTATGTACACAAACCTATAGGAAAAGTTATGGTATCTTTTGAAAAAAAGGTCTATTTTAAACCTCAACTTGAATCATTCTCAAATAAGATGAGCTTCTAACACTGTTCAATCCTGGACCGTTGCATCTGAAGTGATGATGTGTCACATCTAGATGGTAGGTAAAAAATGTGACAGGCCATCCCTACACTAAAACACTAAAGGGTAAGGGGGATGAAACAGACTAACAAGAAAGGAGAGAAAGGGTGAATGCTTGAAATTAGATATTGTTGGAAATACAGAAACTATTTTAAACTCAGGATCATTTGAAAAGGCTCTGACAAAAGGGTCTCCAAATAAGACTTCGATTCCTTGACTGCCTAACGAAGGAAATGTTCTGTTTGTTTATTTATAGTCACCCTCAGGATCACACAAGATTGAGTGTTTTGATGGAGAATGGCAAATGAGCAAAGACGTTTCGGGCAGATGATAAGTTTTAGCTAACCTATTCCGAAAGGCAGGCTGACGTTATGGGTCGCAGGGAGCCATGTCGCATTGGTTTCACTGTCGATTAAGATCCACGAACAGCATTTAACAACAGTACCTTTCGTTAAAAGGGGGAAAAAAAGAGGCCAGTTCTGTTCCGGATTTAGTCCAGTTTCGCTGTGATAGCAGCCATGCCGTCGTTTAAAGGCCAGTGCCGAGGTTAATTCAATGAGATATTGTGTGGGAAGGGGCGGGCAGGGCAGTGGGGACGGGACGGAGCTCTCAGGAAAGCTCTTTGTGGCCCCTGCGGCCTACCCTGGGCAGGCCGAGCCTGACAGCCAGAAGAGGAGGAGGGCTAAAGACACAAGGCTTCTCCCTTTCTTACCATCTTCGCGTCCACCGTCGGCCTCTCCTTCTGCCGCCTGCTGCTGCTGCTGCTGCTGCTGCTGCTGTCGTTGCTATGGCTGTGAGGAGATTGTCGCCGGGCGGCCGAGAGCGGACAAACCGAACCTGCGGCGATCCGAGCGCCGGCAAGATGGCGGCAGCGGCCACGTCTCCAACCGGAAGTGAGGGGCCCGCCGGGGTCAAAGGGCAGTGGCACCTCCCCATTCATGAAATCCCAGAGTAGAAGCAGTACTGTATCCCCCCAAATTATGTACCATTTACTGTGTATCCCTAAGAATTATATACCAATCAACTATTTCCCCAAACATTCGCTGTGCATCCTCAAGAATTATATAGAAGTCACTCTGTACCCCCAAGAATTATATAGAAGTCACTCTGTATCCCCAAGAGTTATATATCATTCACACTTTATCCCCCAAGAATTATATACCATTCAAACTGTATCTCCAAGAATTATATAGCATTCCCTCTGTATCCCCAAGAGTTATATATCATTCACACTATATGCCCAACAATTATATATCATTCATACTGTACCTCCAAGAATTCTATCATTTTCACTGTATCCCCAAGAATTATTCACCATTCACTGTATCCCCAATAATTATACACCAGTCACACTGTATCCCCAAGAATTATATATCATTCACTATGTTCCCAATAATATTCACCATTCACACTGTATCCCCAAGAATTATATATCATTCAAATTGTATTCCCAATAATATGCACCATTCACCTTGTATCCCCAAGAATTATACACCATTCACTGTATCCCCAAGAAATATATACCATTCACACTGTATCCCCAATAATTATATACCATTCACTCTGTATCCCCAATAACATATTTCATTCACACCATATCCCCAAGAATTATATACCATTCACTCTGTATCCCAATAGCATTTACCAATCACACTGTATCCCCAATAGTACATACCATTCAGCCTGTGCCCTAATAATTCTATACCATTCACTTTGTATCCCCAATAATATATACTACTCATCCTGTGTCTGAGAATTCTATACCATTCACACTGTATCCTCAATATATACCATTCATACTGTATCCACAATAATATGTACTATTCACCGTGTCCCCAAGAATTCTATACCATTCACTTTGTATCTCCAAGAATCATATAACATTCACACTGTATTCCCATTAATATTTACCATTCACACTGTATGCCTAATAGTTATATCCATTCACACTGTATCCCCAAAAATTATATACCACTCACACTGCATCCCCAAAAGTGCAATACCATTCTCTTCATCTCCCCAATAATTACATATCATCCATTCTGTATCCCCAATAATTCAATACTATTCACTCTGTATCACCAATAATTCAATTTTCTTTTACACTTTATCCGTAATAATTGCATACCATTTATGCTTTAGCCCCAATAATTCAATATCATTTACATTGCAGCCCTATATTCCCAATAATTACATACCATTCACTCAGTAACGCTGATTCTCTATAAACTTTTGAGTGGTGGAGATTGCACAATTCTAATGTGACTGGATTAGTAAACCAGAACCCCAGAGTGTGTTCTATAGACATCAGTTTAAATCTGACCATGGCAGATGGTAACATTTTAATTAAATTAAAAAGTCTGAATGCATAACTAGTCTTATGATGACCATGTAACCATTGTTAATGCCTGTTAAATTTCATTTAGGAAAGAAAATCTATCATCCTAACCTGACATCAGAGCCACAGTAATGCAGTTGACTCTCAACTGCCCCCTGAGTGATTACAGATGGGTTATAAATAATTGCTCAGCCATTGATGCCCGAAATGAATAAACAAAAGTGTACAAGTAATTTTAATGCATGGGGTGAGGAAAGAGATGCTTTGTGCAACTAGTTAGTTGTATTACCCATAAGTCCGATTTTTGGTAAAATTCAATCCATTGGAAGTTCAAATAAAACTAAGTAAACTTTGCAATATTTACTTTCTGGTTTTAAAAAAATTCCTTTTCCAATGCAAAAATTGGATTTTAAAGATGTGTAGAAAATGCACACTGTGAAGTAACAACTTTGAAAAAGATGCAATATTCCATAAAGTTTCCAATAAGTGCCTTGTAATTTCATTTTTAAAATGGAAAACTTTATCCAAACTGGCAAACTGAAATTTAAAAGAAAATAGAAAACTCGCACTGTCAAATTAAACATTATTATAAACTTAGTGAAAGTTTACAACATGTATTTATTTGTGGTTCAAAATCAAAATCAAATGCTTCGCCAAGAGTGTGAAACTGAATTGTTTCTGATAAAAACAGGAGTGTACATTGTCAGGTCAATAGCATGGAAAGGGGGGGTTAATACCCTTGCATTCTCAATCAGATACAATATACAATAAAAACAGAAAACATTAAACCAAATTTGAAAGTAAACAGTTAACTTTGAGTGTAACCTGAGATCTCCTATGCCCAAATTCTTATTTATCCTCTGGGAGCTGGAAAACCCATCTGACTTGTAGGTGTGAGATTCCTATTGGATTAAATAAATGTCAATACACAAACAGGCCATTTGGCTCAGCCAGTCATTGTGAAGGTTTATTATTAAACAAGCAGCAGCACTCCATGTGCTCATCTGTTTCTCCTATCCTGTTATTTATTCTCTTATCCTTCAACTACCTAACTATGCAATTCTTGACATGCTGTCTACGTCAATCCTTAAATTGTGTAGTGCATTCCAGACCTTCATAATGCTCTACCTGAAAAAGGGTTCTACTGCTTTCTGTCAATTTTAACTTTTTTTTGTTACCTCAGTCTAGATCTCTCAATTACTGGAAATAAATCTGTCTTTAATTTTACAGGTGTTTCCCATTAGTTTGGAAGATAATGAATGTAGCTCCTTTATTCAAAAAAAATGTAAACAGAAGCAGGAAACTGCAGGCAAGTTTGTTTAACATCTGTCAGAGGGAAAATGTTTGGACCTATTCTCAAACAGCAGTGCATTTAGAATGATTCAAAATTATCAGAGTCGACATGGTCGTGAGGAAGGGAAATCATGTTTGTTGCAGTTCTTTGAAGAAGTAAAGAATAGGCAAAGGCTTTGTGGCATTATCAATAGACTGTAAATCCAGAGACCCAGGTAATATCGTGTGGACTCGGATTTAAATCCTGCTATGGCAAATGGCAGGATTTGAATTCAATAAACACCTGGGATTAAGAGTTTAATGATGACCATAAATCTATTGTCTATATTCAAGAAAATCCCAAACGAAAGGAAACTGCCATCTTTACCTGGTCTGGCCTACACTTGACTCCAGACCCACAGCAATTTGGATGACTCTTAACTGCCCTCTGGGCAATTAGAGATGGGTTATAAATGCTGGCCTAACCAGTGATGCTTGCATTCCATGAATGAATTTTAAAAAGTAACTATGTGATGTGGGAATAAATGGAACCAGTGTATTTAGATTTCAGGCATTGGATAGGGTGTCATGCCAAAGGTTACAACAAAATTAAAAGTTCATGGTGTTGGGGATAATATGTGGCGTAGATAGAACATTGGCAAAAGCAGAAAGTAGACATGAATGGGCCATTTTCTGGTTGGCATGGTGTAACACGTAATGTGTCACAGTCAACAGTACTGGGGCAACATTTTACAATTTTTATAAATGACTTATATGAAGAGATGGTATAGTTGCTAAATTTGCTGATGACACAGATAGGCCAAAAATTTGGGAAGGTAAGGAAGGTACGAAGGGATATATCAGTAAATTAAGTGAACGGGCAAAGATGTGGCTTATTGGGTATGAATTAAGAAAATATGAAATTGTGTATTTGGGCAGGAAGAATTAAAAGTAAATACATTATCTAAATGGTGAGAGATTGCAGAGCTCTGAGATGCAGAGAGATCCAAATGTGCCTGTGTGTGAATTGCAGGAAGTTTGTATGCAGGAACAGCACAGGTAATTGGAAAAGCTAGTAGAATATTATTGTTTATTGAGCATGGAATGAAATGCAAAACTAGAGAGATTATGCTTCAGTTTTAAAGAGCAATGGTGAGATCATATCAGAAATACTGTGCACAGTATTGGCTACTTTGTTCAAGAAAGGATGTAAGTGTATTGTAAGTAACTAAGCAAAGATGTATTTGACTAATATTTGGAATGGCTAGATTGTTTTATGACAAAAAGTTGGATTCACTGCACTCATATCCACTGCACTAAGAGGCAACTTGATTAAAAATATACAGGATCTTGAGAGGTCTTGTCAATGTGGAGAAACCCTTTTGGAGAATCTACAACCAGGGGCTTACAGTTTAGGCATCACTCATTTAAAACAGAGATTAGGTCAATTCTTTTCTCTCAGAGGGTCATGAGTCTTTGGAACTTTCCTCCTCAAAAGGCAGTGGAAGGAGAGTCCATGAATATTTTTCAGGCAATGATAGATTCTTGGTAAGCAGGGGAAAGGTTATCAGGAGCTGAGAGTCTGGAGTTCAGGTTACAATTACATCAGCCAATATCTTCTCACATAGAGCAGATTGAAGGGGTTGAATGGCCAAATCCTGCTTCTAACTTAACTGTTTGTTTTAAGTTTGGAAGTTTATATCTCTATTGTACAAGCCCTTCTTGATTTTAAATAACAAATCTCAACATATGTTCCCTATTCTAAGGAAAACCAGCCCCAATTTTCAATTATTTTACTGTGTTTGCATTTCCTTAGACCTTGCAGCATGTGGCAAGGCTTACACGATACAATAGGCCAAAAAGTAAAGTTAAGTAGATTCACTGGCAAAAATGCATCCATCCCCTGATGAACTCAAAGCATTTCATGCTCATTTTGAACAGAACATCAGTGAAATGATGTCACCTGCTCCGACAGCCTTGGGTGCACTTGTACCCATGGTCACTGCCGCAGACGCCAAATCGGCCTTCTTGAGAGTGAACCCAAGGAAAGCAACTGAACTGGATGGAGTCCCCAACCATGCACTTAGATCCCATGCAGACCAGCTTGCAGGAGTATTTGCAGACATCTCTAACCTCTCCATACTTCAATGTGAGGTTCCCACATGCTTCAAGAAGACTACTATCATCCCAGTGCCAAAGAAAAATCAGATAGTGTGCCTTAATGACTAGCGCCCAGTCGTGCTGACAGCCATCATTATGAAACGCTTCAAGAAGTTAGTAATGGTACACCTCAACTTCAGCCTCAAGATTCCCCTGATCCACTACAATACACCCACCATCGCAATAGGTCCACAGTAGACACCATCTTCCTGGCCATACACTCTTCCTGGAACATCTGGATAAAAGGGTACCTATGTCAGAGACCTATTTATTGACTTTAGCTCCACCCTCAACACTATAATTCCAACTAAACTCACCTCCAAACTCCCACTTCTGCAACTGGATTCTTCACTTCCTGACCCGCAGATTGCAATCAGCGAGGATAGGTGACAACACCTCCTCATCCATAATTCCAAACACCAGTGCCCTGCAAGGCTACATATTCAGCCCCCTACTATGCTCCTTAAATCCATAACTATGTGTTCAAATTCAGTTTTAACTCCATTGACAGATTTGCTGATGATTCCACCATTGTGATCGGGTCTCAAATAACGACAAGATCACAGAAAAGAAATAGCTTAGTAGCATGGTGTAAAGACAACATTCTCTCCCTCAATGTTATCAAAGTGAAGATGCTGGTGATTGACTTCAAGAAGTGGAGTGGAGGACATGCCCCTGATTGTATCAATGGTTCTGAGGTGGAGATGGTATCAAGCTTCGAGGAGTAATATCATAAATAATCTGTCCAGGTCCATCTACATCGAAGCTACAATCAAGAAAGCACACCAATGTCTCTACTTCTGCAGAATGCTAAGGACATTCACCATGTCCATAATGATTCTTACAAGTTTTTATAGATGCACCACAGAAAGTAACCTCTCTGGATCATCACAATTAAGTATGACAAAGAAATTACAGAGACCACAAGAAATTACAGAGAGTTGTGAATACAGTCCAGTCCATCACGAAAACCAGCCTTCCATCCATTGACTCTATCTACACTTCCGGTTGCCTCCAGAAAGCAGCCAACATAGCGAAAGAGCCCTCCCACCCTGGGTATACTCTCTTCCACCCTCTTCCATTGGGCAGAAGATACAAAAGTTTGAAAATATATATCTAAATATTCAAGAAGAGCTTCTTCCCTGTTATCAGATTTATGAATGGACCTCTCATATATTACAGTTGCTTTTTCTCTGCACCTTCTATGTGGCTGTAACACCATATTCTGCATTCTATCCTATTATCCTGACGTACTTATGTAAGGTATGATTTGTCTGGTTAACACACAAAACAATACTTTTCATTGTATCTCGGTACATGTGACAATAATAAATCGAATCAAATCAAATCTTAATTGCCTCACTGTGAACGAAAAGTTTTACATCATGGTCATTTTTATTCCTGCCAGTTCTTTAAGATTAATCCAAACAGATCCCAACATTGTGATCTCTCCACATAACCTGCTATTGGTGACTTCAAACATTTATCTATGTTTCCTTTAAAAGATGGAATTACTATTTCCACTATCCACTGGGATTGTTCTCTAGGATTGTTCTATGTGAAAAGAAAATGATTACCAATGTTCACAAAGTAAGGTCACAGACAACAGTGAGCTGTATAAACAACAAATTTGATTTTGGTGATATGATCAAGTTACAAAGAAAATTTCCAATTCTTCAGTCAACTGATGGTATCTATCTGAAACAAGGAAAGTAAAGCTTGATGTAAATACATATTTCATCAATCAACAATTTGGGGCGGCACGCTGGCTCAGTGGTTAGCACTGCTGCCTCACAGCACCAGGGACCCGGGTTTGATTCCAGCCTTGAGTGACTGTCTGTGTGGAGTGTGGACATTCTTCCCTTATCTGCATGTGTTTCCTCCGGGTGCTCCAGTTTCCTCCCACAATCCAAAAATGTGCAGGTTAGGTAAGTTAGCCATGCTAAATTGCCCACAGTGTTCAGGGATGTGTAGGTTAGGTGCATTAATCAAGCGAAATGTAGGGTAGAGGAATAGGTTACTCTTCGGAGAGTTGGTGTCGACTTTTGGGCCGAAGTGCCTGTTTCCACACTGTAGGGATTCTATGATTCAATCACTTGCTAATGAGTATGATTGGCCACCTAGGAAATTCTGAGTCACTGGTCATGGACTCCATGGATACTTGGGCCACTGATGAGCCTGATCCTAGAGCCACATCTGTGACCACACATTTGGACGGTGTTTCCGGGAGATGGAATTGACTCTTATCCTTGAGATTGTTAGTGTTCCTTCCTCCTGGTCCTTTTCTGTACTTCCCCTTGACGATAGGTGTTCTTAAAGAATTTTGTCTCTTCATACAGGAGCTTCCTCCAAATTGGTTTCTTCTGAACAAGGGTCTCCTACATGTGACATCTATGTAGCAATTCTTGATGGAAGCTTTCAAAGAGCCTTTGAAACATTTCCTTTGTCCTCCTCTCCTTCAACTATTCATTCAGCAAATCAATTTTATATTGAATTTCACTGGATTGAATTTTGCCGCCTTTGAAAAATATAAACACTCTCAAGATCTTGACAAAATGAGCCAGAATGAAAATTTGAATTTTAAGCTTTGAGAAGAAACGGTCTGCTTTTCCACTGAAGGTTTTAGTGGCTGGTCATGAATCTCATTAGAGAGCAGAAAGGGGCTTATCCCTTCTTATTCTTATCTAACCTCACCACTCTTACATGCAGGTTGCTATTTTCCAGATACTGTAGTGGAGAGCAACTGGTCAGCACCAAATCCCAACTTGAAAGTGGTTACCGGGAGGCTGCAGCTTGCCGGCACTTTCTCCATCTTAGCCGGCGTAGCCTCATATCTTAAGGTACACTCCTGGGCACTGCCTTTTTAGGAAGGAAATTCCAAAGACTTACAACCCTCTGGGGCTTTCACTGAATACAAGGTACTCATGAATAATTTTTTAGGGACAAGAACTACACCTGAAGACAAGAAAGTTTGCTAAAGATGTCAAGTTTTCCTTTACAACAGATGTAGTCTTCAGAACCATGAATAGCAGTTGGGATGATGGTCAAAGGACTGAAAACAGGGATCACATGATGAAGGAAATGCACTGAAGGTCAGGTAAAGTTATCTAACTCCCAGAGGACAATGGGATTGCTGTCACATTAGAGATAGACAACTGGTGGTAGTTTAACAAGACATTCACCACATTTCAGGCAAGGGAGGAGATTGAGAAGGAGAGCCCTTTAATGAAAGCTCAACTGATGTGGGAATTGAGCTCAAACTATTGGCATCACTGCAATATTGTTCAGCTAACTGAGACCTAAGATAAAGTTACTGTAGTCCTACCAGACTGGATGTCTGCTTTATCAGTATAGCGAGAAAACTGGTGGTGTCTTAACCTGAGAATCACAATGCCTCTGGTGAGAGGAGAGGTTGAGAAGAATTTGATTTGATTTATTGCTGTCACATCTGCTGAGTGTTTTTTTGCTTGTTCTATAGACAGATTGTACAATACAAAGTACATCAGAGTAGCAGAACAGATTGTAGAATACAGTATTACAGCTGCAAAGACGGTGCAAGGACAGAGATCAACATTAACATTTGAGAGGTCAGATCAAAAGTCCGGTAGCAATGGGGAAGAAGCTGTTCTTGAATCTGATCATATGTGTATTTAAACTTCTTCAACTTCTGTCTGATGAAGAGGGTGGAAGAGGGTATAACCGGACTGGGAGGGGTCTTTGATTCTGTTGGTTGCTTTCCTGAGACAGTGGGAAGAACAGACAGAGTCAATGTATTGAAGGCTGATTTGTGTGATGAACTGGGCTGTGTTCATGAATCTCTGTAATTTCTTGTGATCTTGGGCAAAGCAGTTGCCATACCATGCTATGATGCATCCAGATAGGATGCTTTCTATAGTTTTTTTAAAAAAATTTATTCATTTGTGGGATTTGGGTGTCACTGTCTGGCCAGTGTTGATAGCCCGTCTCTATTTGCCCTTGAGAAGGTGGTGGTGAGCTGCCTTCTTGAAACACTGCAGTCCACTTGCTGTGGGTTGACCCACAATGCCGGTAGAGAGGGAATTCCAGGATTTTGACTCAACAACTGTGAAGGAATGGAGGTATATTTCCAAGTCAGGGTGGTGACTGGCTTGGAGGGGAACTTGCAGGTGTTGGTGTTCTCAAGAACCTGCTGCCCTTGTCCTTCTAGGTGGAAGTGGTCATGTGTTTGGAAGCTGCTGTCTCAGGATCTTTGGTGAATTTTTGCAGTGCATCTTGTAGATAGTATACATTGCTGCTCCTGAGCACTGGAGGTGGAGGGATTGAGTGTTTGTAGATGTGGTACCAATCAAGCGGGTTGCTTTGTCCTGGATGGTGTCAAGCTTCTTAAGTGATGTTGGAACTGCACCCATCCAGGCAAGTGAGGAGTATTCCATCATACTCCTGATTTGTGTCTTGTAGATGGTGGGTAGACTTTGGGGTGTCAGGAGGTGAGTTACTCATTGCAGTATCCATGGTCTCTGACCTGCTCTTTTAGCCACTGTGTTTATATGGAGAGTCCAGTTGAGTTTCTGGTCAATGGTGACAGTGGGGGATTCAGTGATGGTAATACCATTGAATGTCAAGGGGCGGTGGTTAGAGTGTCTCTTATTGGTGATGATCATTGTCTGCCATTTGTGTGGCACAAATGTTACTTGCCACTTGTTGGCCCAAGCCTGAATATTGTCCAGATCTTGTTCCATTTGCACACGTATCTGAGGAGTCGTGAATGATGCTGAACACTGTGCAATCATCGACAAACATCCCCACTTCTGACCTGATGACAGAGGAAAGGTCATGGATGAAGCAGCTGAAGATTGTTGGGCCTAGGAAACTACCCTGAGGGACTCCTGCAGAGGTGTCCTAGAGCTGACCCTCCACAACCACAACCATCTTCCTTTGTGCCAGGTATGCCTCTAAGCAGGGGAGTGTTTGCCATCTGATACCCATTGATTCCAGTTTTGCCAGGGCTCCTTGATGCCATACTCTGTCACATGCGACCTTGATGTCAAAGGCTGTCACTCTCACCTCACCTCTGGAATTCAGCTCTTTTGTCCATGTTTGAGCCAAGGCTGTCATGAGATCAGGAGCTGAGTGACCCCAGCAAAACTCAAACTGGACTTCACTGAGTAGGGTATTGCTGAGCAGGTGCTACTTGATAGCCCTGTTGATGACCTCTTCCATCACTTTATTGATGATCGAGAGTAGACTGATTGGACGGCAATTGGCCGGGTTAGATTTGTCCTGCTTTCTGCGCACAGGACATGCTTGGGCAATTTCCCACATTGTCGGGTAGATGCCAGTGTTGTAACTGTACTGGAAGAGCTTGGCTAGGGGAGCTGCAAGTTCTAGAGCACACGTCTTTCGTATTATTGCCGGAAAGTTATCAGGGCCCATTGCTGTTGCAGTATCCAATGTCTCCAGCTGTTTCTTGATATCACGTGGAGTGATTAAAATTGGCTGGAAACTGGTATCTGTGATGCTGGGGACCACTGGAAGAGCCCAAGATGGGTCATCCATTCGGCACTTCTGACTGAAGATCGTTGCGAATGCATTAATCTGATCTTTTGCACTGATGTGCTGGGCTCCTTCATCATTGAGGATGGGAATATTTGTGGAGCCTCCTCCTCCTCCAGTGAGTTGTTTAATTGTCCACCACTATTCACAACTGGATGTAGAAGGACTGCAGAGCTTAGATCTGATCTATTGGTTATGGGATTGCTTAGCTCTGTCTATCACTCGCTGTTTATGCATTTGGCATACAATTAATCCTGTTTGGTAGCTTCACCAGGTTGACACCCCATTTTTAGGTATGGCTGATGCTGCTCTTGGCATGCCCTCCTGCACTCTCCATTGAACCAGGGTTGATCTCCTGGCTTGATGGTAATGGTTGAGTGGGGGCATATGCCTGGCCATGAGATTGCAGATTGTACTGGTGTATGGTTCTGCTGCTGTTGATGGCCCACAGCGCCTCTTGGATGCCCAGTCTTGAGCTGCTAGATCAGCTTGAAGTCTGTCTCATTTAGCATGGTGCCACGCAACATGATGGAGGTTATTTGCAATGTGAAGGTGAGACTTCATCTCCACAAGGACAGTGTGGTGGTCACTTTTATCTATACTGTCATGGACAGATGCTTCTGCAGCCAGCAAATGAGTAAGGACGAGGTTAAGTACGTATTTTCCTCTAGTTGGTTCCTTCACCACCTGACGTAGACCCAGTCTAGCAGTTATATCCTTTAGGACCTGACTACCTCGATCAGTAATGCTGCTGCTGAGCCCCTGTTGGTGATGCACATTGAAACCCCCCTCCCAGAGAACATTTTGCGTCCTTGCCACCCTCAGTGTTTCCTCCAAGTGTTGTTCAACATGGAGGAGTACTCATTCATCAGCCGAAGGAGGAAGTTACATGGTAACCAGTAAGCGGTTTCCTTGCTCATGTTTAACCTGAAGCCATGAGACTTCATGGAGTCTGGAATCAATGTCAAGGACTCCCAGAGCAACTCCCTCCCGACTGTATACCACTGTGCTGCCTCCACTGCCGGTGGGACAGGACCTATCCAGGGATGGTAATGATGGTATCTGGGGTATTATCTGTAAGGTATGATTCCATAAGAATGACTATGTCAGGTTGTTGCTTGACTAGTCTGTGAGACAGCCCTCCCAATTTCAGCACTAGCTCCCAGATGTTGATAAGGAGCACCTTGCATGGGTGACAGGACTGTTTGTGTTTTTGCCGTTGTCTTTTCCAATTCGAAGGTCAATGCCAGGTGGTCCGTCTGGTTTCATTTCTTTGTTGTGACTTTCTAGCGATTGATGCAACTGAGAGGCTTGCCAGGCTATTTCAGAGGGCACTTGAGAGTTAACCACATTGCTGTGGCTCTGGATTCACATATAGGATGGCAGATTTCCTTCCCTAAAAGGACATTAGTGAACTAGGTGGATTTTTCTGACAATGGTTTCATGGTCATCAGTCAACTCTTAATTCCGGATTTTTTAAAATTAGTGAATTCAAATTCCACCATCTACTGTGGCAGGATTTGAACCCAGATCCCCAGAACATTATTCTGGGTTTCTAGATTAAAAGTCGAGCGATGATACCACTGATCTTTGTAGACATGCTGAATTTCTTTAGCCTTCACAGTAACCTCAACTGGTCAGAAGTCACATTACACCAGTTTATAGTCCAACAGGTTTATTTGCAATCACAAGCTTTCAGAGCGCTGCTCCTTTGTTAGGTGAAGTTACTTCTGACTTTGTCCACCCAGTCCATCAACAACATCTCCACATCACCTCAAATGATTTGAGAATTGACCCTGTGTTGTTGGCACACTCTGCATTACAAACCAGCCATCCAACCCACCCACAGAACTAAGGATAAAAAATCATAGAAAGGAGCAGAGTGATTTCTGGAGAAGGGTCACGAAACATTAACTCTGTTTTCTCTGCTCACAGTGCTGCCAGATCTGCTGAGTTTCTCCAGCAATCTCTGTTTTTGATTCAGATTTCCAGCATCTGCAGTTATTTACTTTACCAGAGTGGTTTGCCTTTGAGAATTAAGGTCAATGTAGCCCAGGACTACAACTCCCATAGTGCCTCGGTTCCGGGGTATTGTTTCCGGCGCCGGCACGTTACTTCCGGCGGGGTGACCTTGCCCGAGGAGATGGAAATGGCGGCCGTTGTCAGGCTGAGTCTGAGCTGTGGACGCGGCTTTAAGCGTGAGTGGCCGTTCCCCCTCCCCCCCCGTTACTGTGGCTCGGGGAAGGATGGAGAGCTTTCGGACGGGTTTGGGTTTAATGTGGTCTTGGTGTGCGCCGCCGGACTGAGAGTTTAATGTTAATCCCGAACCATGATGTGGCGGTGCTGGGAGCGGACAGAGTTAAAACTCACACAGACACCAGCAATGATGGTGGCTCCGTGGTTAGCACTGCTGCCCCACAGCGCCAGGGACCTGGGTTTGATTCTAGCCTTGGGTGACTGTGTGACATTTGTAGTTCTTTTGCACTGGATGCCCTGGTTTCCTCCCACAGTCTAAAGGTATACAGGTTAGGTGGATTGACCATGCTAAGTTTCCCTGTAGTGCCCAGTGATGTGCAGACCAGGTGGGTTAGCCATGGGAAATGAAATGAAAGGATAGGATGCCACAGTGGGTCTGGGTCTGAGGTAGTTTGGACAGTTGGTGTAAACTTGACGGGCTGCATGACCCTCCATGCTGTCGTAATTCTAAGAAGGGGCAGGGTAAGTGTGTATGTGGTGGGCATGGGGGATGGGGTGCTTGAAAGATGAGGGAGTAAGAGGGGTGGGGGTAGTGGGGTAAGAGTGGTGCTGTTGCAGTGTGGCAGTAAGAGAATGTTCCAGCATGAGGTGAAAGGGTGTATGTGAAGAGAGTTTGTAAAGAAGTGAAGAGGGGTTTCTTGCTGAGCAAGGTAATGAAAGAAGTCCTGTGATGTATCAAACAAAGGAAACTTTTCATTGTAATAAAACAAAGAGCTGCAGATGCTGAAGATCTGAAATAAAAATAGAAAATACTGGAGAAACTCAGCAGGTCTGGCAGGTGTCTGTGGATAGAAAATGGTGTTAGTGTTTTGAGTCCAGTGACCTTCCAAACTACTTGGTTTTTGGAGTTTCCATCTGAGGAATTGCTATTACTTTATCAGCACTCAGCTTGGCTCGAACTATTTGCACCTTGCAAAAGAATTGCCATTGTGTCAGCTGCATAATGATTTTGTCTGCATTTAGCTTGATCCCAGCTTTGCTGATTCTGTCTCTTAATGCAGGTAATGGTCTGATCTCTTTTCACTCACAACATAGATCTGGGATATCATCAACTATGCTGTTTTCCTTTACATCCTCTCGCTTGTTTCATTTATTACTGGATCGATTGGATGGATCACTTTAAGGTCAAAAGATAGTGGAGTGTATATTGAATGTTAACAGCAAGACTCCATATCGCGCTTCACGTTCCGCAATTGCACTTCACAAAATACTTGTTGTAGAAATGTGAAAGTACGATTTAAAAAAAAAATTAAGTCAAAACACAATCTTCAGATGAGTTAGAGCTAGAGATAAGGGTCATTGGACTCATGCATGCATGCAGGTATAATTCACCCCTATTATGTTTTGTTCTAAATTATAGACCCAGATTTATAACTGAGTTTTGTGACTTAACCTCTTGGATGTATGTAAGTTTTTTCAGAGATTAAATAGAGTGCATTGTACATACATTATGAAGAAATTAGCTAGATGACTGTTCTGTTGAGGACATAGAACAGGAGTAGATCACTCAGCCCTTCAAGCCTGTTCTGCTCGATGAGATCATGTCTGATCTGTGACCTAACTCCATACACCTGTGTTGGTCCAGAGATGTGGTGCCCACATCTACTGTCAGTTCTCCATGTGTGTTGTGACCAGGGTTTTATGTCGTTGCAGCATGATTCTATCATTAAGCTCTTGTGCTCTAGATGTAAAAGCCATCATTCCATTAGCTACCTTGATTATTTATTGCACCTGTCTTTGGGTTTTTAAAGATCTACGCACCTGGCTGCTCAAGTCTCTTTGGATATTCACTGTGTCATCTTGTTCCAGCCTCAGCTGAAGCAAAACGCTCCGAGACGGTATAGTTTTACCTCCTTCGTCTTTATTCCGGGCCCTGGAGGGAGAGAGAACGAGACATGTGCACAGAGACATGAGTTCTCTGTCGTCTCTCGAACATCAGTTTCTTAACGAATTATATAGTCATTTGCAGGGAGGAGCATCAGATAAGGCAACATGCATATTGATTGGGTGACTGTTTCAATCAGCGAGCGTCAATAGTAAAGATTAAGCCATCTGCTGTTACACAATGAATGTTCTTTACCTTGTTAACTGGCTTCACATAATGAATACTTTTCACCTTGTTAACTGACTTCACATACTGAATGCTTCTTCATCTTGTTAAATGGCTTTACATAATGAATGCTTTTCCACCTTGTTAACCCACTGCCCTTCACTCCAGCACCTCATTGTTTACTGCAAGCTCTTATCTGATCCGAGTCATGCTAGCTGAACCTTTCATTTCACAAAAACTCAACTTAACTCTTTCCCCACCTGCTCATACCCTATATACTTTCAACCATATTTAACTTCATGCCATCAAGAAAGTATGCTAATCTATAGCTTTTTGGTTTAAAATGGATTCCCTCACATTCTGTTGAATTCCATCTGCCAGAATTTTGCTCATTTATCTAGTCTCTCAATATCCCTTTGTAATTTTATGCTATCATCTGCACTGTCTACAATGCTGTCTAATTTTGTCATCAGCAAAATATGACTATGGCATTATTCAAATCATTAATAAATAATGTGAATAATTGAGGCCCTAACGTATCCATCTGGGATGTCACTGGTCACATCCTGACAATCTGAGTAAGACCGTAAGAGATAGTAGCAGAATTAGGCCACGCAGCCCATTGAGTCTGCTCTGCCATTCAATCCTGGCTGAACCCCATTCTCCCACTTTCTCCCCTTAAACTTTGATACCCTTTAATCTAAAGATCTATCTATCTCAGTGTTAAATATACTCAATGACCTGGCCTCCAGCCTTCTGTGGCAATGAATTCCATAGATTCACCACTCTCTGGCTGAAGACGTTTCTCCTTATCTCCATTCTGAAAGACCTTCCTTTTACTCTAAAGCTATGCCCTTGGGACCTAATCTCACCTACAAAAAGAAACATCTTCCCAACATCTACTCTGTCCAGGCCATTTAGTATTCTGTAAGTTTTAATTAGATCCCCATTATCCTTCTAAACTCCATCGAGTGTAAACCCAGAGTCCTCAAATGTTCCTCATACGTTAAGCTTTTCATTCCTGGGACCATTCTTGTAAACCTCCTCTGAACATGCTCCAGGGCCTGTACATCCATCCTGAGATATGGAGCCCAAAACTGTGCACAATATTCCAAATATGGTCTGACCAGAGCCTTAGAGCCTCAGCAGTATGTCCCTGCTTTTATATTCAAGTCCCCTCAAAATAACTGCCATCATTGCATTTGCCTTTCTAACTACTGACTCACACTTTGAGGAGGATCCTTCAGACTTCTGAATTTTCTCCCCATTTAGAAAATAGTCCATGCCTCTATTCTTCCTATCAAACTGCATAACATCATCCTTTCGCACATTGTACTCCATTTGCCACTTGTTTGCCCAGTCTCCTAACCTGCCTAAATCCTTTTGCAGCCTTCCTGCCACCTCAATTCTACCTGTCCCTCTACCTTTATTTCTGCAAGGTTAGCCCAAATGCTCTCAGTTCCCTCATCTAGATCATTAATGTATAAAGTGAAAAGTTGTGGTCCCAACACTGAGCCTTAAGGAACACCACTTGTCACCAGCTCCCATCCTGAGAAGGACCCTTTTATCCCCACTCTCTGCTTTCTGTCAGACAGCCAAGTTTCTATCCATGCTAGCGCCTTGCCTCTAACATCATGGGCCATTAGCCTCCTGTATGGCATCTTGGCAAAGGCCTTTTTGAAGTCCAGGTAGATTATATCTGTTGGCTGTTCTTGGTCTAACCTGCATATTATGTTCTCAATTAATTCTAACAGATTTGTCAAGCATGACCTCCCCTTGATGAAACCATGCTGACTCTGCCCTATTTTACCGTACACTTCCAAGAATCCAGAAATCTCACCCTTCATAATGGATTCCAGGCTCTTACCCGTGACCAAGGTTAGGCTAATCGGTCTGTAATTTTCCATCTTTTGCCTTACTCCGTTTTCAAACAGGGATGTCACCTCAGCAATTTTCCAGTCCTCTGGGACCCTCCCTGATTGTAGCAATTCTTGAAAGATCACCACTAATGCCTCAGCTATCTCTTCAGATAGCTCCCTTAGAACTTTGGGAGTGTAGTCCATCTAGTCCAGGTGATTATTCCACCTTCCGACCATTCAGTTTCTCTAGCTCCTTCTCCTTGTTGATGGCTACCATACTCGGATCTGCCCCCTCACACTCTCAAATTTTTTGGATGTTACTTCCACCGTGAAGACTGACACTAAGTTCCTCAGCCATTTCCTTGTTCTGCACTGCCGTCTCTCTAGCGTCATTTTCCAGTGGCCCAATGCTCACTTTTGCCTCTTTTGCCCTTTATATATCTAAAGAAACTCTTACAATATTCCCTTATATTACTGACTAGTTTACCCTAATGTTTAATTTCCTCCCTCGTTATTTCTTTGTTGCCCGTTGTTGGTTTTTGTAAGCTTCCCAATCCTCTGCTTTCCCACTGCCCTTTGCCACATTATGGGTTTTCTCTTTTGCCTTTATGCTGTCCCTTATTTCCCTAGTCAGCCACGGTTGCCTCATCCTCCCTGTACCATGCTGCTTTTTCCTCGGAATGAATCTCTGCTGTGTCTCCTGAATTACTCCCAGAAACTCCTGCCATTGCTGTTCCACTGTCTGCGTTACAAGCTCATTTACCTTATTCCTTATACTGTACGCATTCTGATATAACGCCATTAGTCGTTTATTAACTGTCCCTCTTCTCATTGTCATTTGTTTGTCCAGTGTGCTTGAAGTTTGTTTGCTAACCCTTTCCATTCACTCTGTTCTATTTGTGTCTGTGCTGGAGATTTTCGTTTTCTAATTTCCCCTATTTTCAAATTCAAACCCATTTCTCCAACACCAATCTTTGAGCCACACATTTACCTGCTTAACCTTATTGAGCCTGTGCCAATTAGCTTGTGGTTCAAGTAGTAATCCAGAGATTATCTTTTTGAGTACTGACTCAGTATCCTTATTTTCTGCTGCCTGCCACTTAACCAGTTTCCCAGCTATGCCAGTAATGTGTCCTCAGTTATGTGGACTTCTACATTTTAGTTAACAATCTCTTATGTGAGACTTTATCGAATGCCTTCTGGAAGTCCGTAAGCACTGTCTATCCGCTTCCTTGTTATTTGTCTGGCACCATTATAGCACGCAATTGTGTGCTCGTGTGATGTTGACTCGTATGTTTGCCTGTTTTATCGATCAGAATCCTTGTTTGTGCATGGTATCCTAGAGTGTTATTGGCAACTTACACTTGGAGTTAAGTATAGAGTCAATTCTGATCTCCTGATTACAATCAGCATTATGTTAACATTATCTAAAGGTATAAGGTTTGGGGAGGTGTTAATCTGGCAAGCTTCCATCTGGCAAAGTAAGAAACCGGTCTTGCCTGCCTGCTAAGAAAAAAGTCACGTTCTATTCAGTGTAGTAGCAGCACATGGAGTTAGTCCTATCCTATGATTGCACTTTGAATCTGGTCCAGAGGGTGGGGCATTTCCACTAACTCTGAGGAAGGGTGACTCGACCAGAAACATTAACTGATTTCTGTCCACAGATGCTGCCAGACTTGCTGAGCTTTTCCAACAATTTTTGTTGGTTTCTGATTTACAGCACCCCAGTATTTTACTTCATTTAAATGTAATTGCTAGCCACTCATTCTGATCCAGAAACCTGCTAGTTCAGAGTCCAGATAAGTTGCTGATTTAAAAAGTGTCTTTATTTGATGTGTTGAATTTTTGCGGTCACACTGAGATTAACTTTGTGTTGTGTTAGAATAGCCTAAACAGGAAGTGTCGTTGTTCATACATTCGAAACCTGAAAAAAGTCGTTAGTTTTTTGCAGGGTAAAGAAGGGCAGTGCTAAGTTCAGGAAGATATTTGCTGTGACCCAGTTTTCTCTGTTGATGCTTTGATCCTGTGCCTCCACTAACCACACACAGTGCACCTGTAGGAGATTATTACAAACAACTTGACATGGATTGAGGAGAAATACAGCAGGTTGAGAGAAATAACAGTATAGGGATGATGCTAAGGTGCTAGTGTTGGACTTGGGCAGACAAAGTCAAAAATCACGATACCGGGTTATAGTCCAACAGGTTTATTTGAAACGGCAAGCTTTCAGAGCCCCAACTCCTTCCTCATTCAGCTCGGGATATAAATGGAGACAATGAGCATTGTTCAAGAGATTTCAGAAAATTGACTGAAAGCTTGGTTGAGACATTAGGTTTTGAGAATTCTTTTACAGATAGTGTGGAGAAAGCAAGGGAGCTGTATATCGTTAGATAAGTATTATTTCACAAAGGAAGAGAGATGGGGAAGGAGCAGATTAGTAGAGACTGAGCCCAGAGATAGAAAGAAAGTTAGGTGCACGAAGGGATGGGGTTGACAGTAAGCCAGTGGGAAAGAAAAGCTGATAATGGGGCCATGAGTGGGTGAAAATAGGTTGGCTGTGCAAGTGCTTATTTCATGGAGTTTGCTCGTCAAGTGGGTCACGCTTGGACACTACTGGCTCATTTAGATCCTTTGAGCCGAGGTGTTTTCTAATCCATCTGTTCAGAGATGTTATTACACACTTGGTGGGATTTGAACCTGGACCACCTGGCTCAGAAATAGGGGCAGTACCACTGTGCCAAAAGAACCCTTCTCCTTTGAACCTATCACCAGCATTATA
This sequence comes from Chiloscyllium plagiosum, assembly GCF_004010195.1. Taxonomy (NCBI): domain Eukaryota; kingdom Metazoa; phylum Chordata; class Chondrichthyes; order Orectolobiformes; family Hemiscylliidae; genus Chiloscyllium; species Chiloscyllium plagiosum. The sequence goes on along the minus strand of NC_057744.1, from coordinate 3,320,262 downwards.
GTTGGAAGCAGTTGTGATTCCCCTTTTTCCTCCATTCCAGAGCAAGTTTGGTTACTCCCTCGGAAGCACAACCATTTATTTTGGGAATCTTCAGAAGAAAAGTTGAGTTGTTAGATACTGCTCTTCAGCCACATCTGTAACCCTCTCCCTACAGCAACCTAAAACCAAGTATATTCAACATGTAACACTCGTGTATAACTGTGTCTGTATTGTTGATAGCAGATAGTAAACTGAGTTAAAATAGCTCAACTCCATTTAACTTTGTAAGCATCACAAAATCACTGAACCATGATATCATATTTGATTAAACTCTTGCGGCTTGTTTATCTACCATAGATCAAGAACCACTCGAGATGAATTATTTACCCTACTACAAGAGGGCGTATTTATTGGAATTCAGACCACTCGCTGATGAGGTCAAAAACTTCTCTTCACCCCAAATAATGGTGGGAATGTGGAACTGCATCCCCAAAAAGCCATTGAGATTGTGGGGATTTGTCAATTAAAATGATTAAAATCAAAATTTGGAGACTTTTGTTAGCCAAAGCTGTTGAAAGATTTGAAACAAGGATGAATAAAGTCACAACAAAAGTAATCTAATTGAATGGCATGAGAAACTTGAGGGACTAACTAAAATTTACTGACCATATACATGTATTTCATTTCATCATTCCTCCAATCTATAGAGGAATAATAAGTGGATAAGTAAAGTATGAAAATGTCTTTAATTTTGCAGCTGGCATTAATGTATAGATTAATTTCCTGTTCCTCTTTTCTTCTCTCCAGCAATGATCTTCAGTAAATCATTAGTGGTTGGACCTCTGATTGCTTCCAGAAAGATCCATCAGCCTCCAGTGCTTTTGACGTCACAGATTCGCACGTCTCCTAGCCATTTGAGTAAGTATTGTACCTGGATGGTTCTGTTATATCAGACGTAGTCAAGCTTTTTATCTTTAATAACTGTTTCAGAGGCAGGAAGGGGAATCTGCATGTAGAATTTCTTCCCATGGCAATACAACTGTGGTGCAGACATGTGGAAAGTGAATGGGACATTTGTAGGTGGCACGGTGGCTCAGTTGTTAGCACTGCTGCCTCACAGCACTAGGAACCTGGTTTCATTTCCACCCTGTCTGTGTGGTTATCCCTTGGGTGTTCCGATTTCCTCCCACAGTCCAAAGATCTGTTGGTTAGGAGGATTGGCCACACTAGAAGAAGTTGCCTATAGTGTCTAGGGAGGTGTATGTTAGTTGGGTTAGCCATGATAAATGCGGGGTTACGGGGATAAGGTGGGTTGCCAAATCTGGGTGGAAGCTCTTCAGAGAGTCGGTGCAGACCTGAAGACCCTAATGGCCATTTTCTGCAATCTCTGGATTCTATGATGTGTGCCAGAAGTTGAGATCACGTTGGGGCTAGATAGCATTTGGGTTCATAAACTGCCCCCTACTTTGAGGCAGCAATGGCACTTATGAAGAGGTGACACTGGATCTATTGGATGAATGCCAAGAGCCCAACGCACTTAGGAAGTGCTTCCAGTGGCATGTACTGGGATGTTTGTGGATCAGCTTGGCGTGGGCATGCATAACTCTGTCCCTGGCTAAGTGCAGGAAAAAAACAGGTGGTCATGTGGCTCCGCAGTGAAGATGAGTGGTTGCTTCACACTTTACTCTGTTTCTAAACGTGTGTGCTTGTTGCATAGGCTCCTTACCCCAGACTGACAACTCTGCTTCACAACATTGGTAAGGGTTGCTCTTACTGTGTTTGTGGAGGGGAGGGAGAAGGACTGATTACTGGGTGTATGAAGGAGAGGAAAGGTACTTCACTTTTGTCAGGAATTAACAATAGTACATCTGGAACCTTTATCTGGCTCCATAAATGCTGCCTGACCAGGTGGGTATTACCAAAACTGTTTTTATTTCATATTTCCAACATCTACAATATATTTTTTTGAAATTGAAAGACTTGCTAGGGCAGATAGACTCGGTCCTATATTGAAGAGTGCAGAGTAGTTAAGAGCATAAATTAAAAATAAGAGCCGGGCTGTTCAAGGGTGATTTTCAGAAGCACTTCTTCACAGAAGGGGTAGCAAAAATCCTTTTTTTAAATTCATCATCCAAAAAAGCTTGATTGGGCACATTTGAAAATTTCAAGACTCTAATTTTTTTTATTCAATGAGGATATTAAGAGCTACCAAAACTAGACAGAGAGAATTAAGGTGGAGACCAGCCATGGTCTAATTGAATGAAGAAACAGAATTAAGGGACTGCATTTCTGCTGGAAAAGCGCAGCAGGTCAGGCAGCATCCAAGGAACAGGAGAATCGACATTTCGGGCATAAGCCCTTCTTCAGGAATGAGGAAAGTGTGTCCAGCAGGCTAAGATAAAAGGTAGGGAGGAGGGACTTGGGGGAGGGGCGTTGGAAATGCGATAGGTGGAAGGAGGTCAAGGTGAGGGTGATAGGCCGGAGTGGGGTGGGGGAGGAGAGGTCAGGAAGAAGACTGCAGGTTAGGAAGGTGGTGCTGAGTCCGAGGGATTTGACTGAGACAAGATGGGGGGAGAGGAAATGACGAAACTGGAGAAATCTGAGTTCATCCCTTGTGGTTGGAGGGTTCCTAGGCGGAAGATGAGGCGCTCTTCCTCCAGCCGT
>NC_057744.1:3306992-3317502 GCF_004010195.1 Chiloscyllium plagiosum | reverse complement strand
TTGGTGGGGGGTGTGCACCTGACGAGGGAGTCACGGAGGGAGTGGTCTTTTCGGAACGCTGATAGGAATTGGTTGTCCTGGTTGGGTCCAAATTTTGTTGGTCGGAACAATGTCCGAATTGCATTTCTGCCTCCTATTTCTATCTTGTTTCCTGTTTAGGAATCCGAAACAAAACAAAACAAAATGTTAGCGCAATCAGCAGCTTTGGATAGAGCACATCAGGTCATTAGTGGAAAAACTTCCTTCAGAGAGTCCAACCTTATTAAGGATCCCCATTTTGTATGTCAGCATATGCATTTACTGAGCAGCTTTGATTTTATTTTATTGTTTTTTCAGCTGCACTTTTCTGATTAAAACTGAAAAGATAAATGGTTGTGCAATCACAAAATAATTTGTAGCTCAGCAAAGTTCCCAATTATTTATTGTTGTTTAGTTTTCTATAATTTTATTCTTTCATGGACTGTGGACAAAGCTGAGCAGCAATACTGCCTGTTATCTTTTCTGTGGTGGAAACCCTTGTAGGCTGAAGCTGGTCATCAATGCGTTGGAACACCGATTGGTGTGTGTGAAATCTTGGAGAAGCTACATAGCTTCAAGGGAATACTCTTGCCAAGGACAGATGCTGCCCATCTCTACTTACCCTTGAACTCAGTTATTATTAGACCATTTGAGGGCAGGAAGAGTTAATCAGGTTACTGTGGGTCTGGAGTCGCATGTAGGCCAGAATACATGAGGGTGGCAGACTTTTGTGAACCAGACAGACTTTATAATGTAATGGTCGAATTACTAAGGGTAGCTTTCAGTTCCTGGTGTTTATTACCTGGATATAAATTCAACAGCCACCGTGGTGAGCTTTGAGCCCATGCCTTTGGGGCATTAGACTGAACCTTTGCTTTGCTAATCAGCATCCCCCAACAGTAGGTTTTATTGATGAGATCAAATGGCTTTTAAGTGGATTTACAATTTGAGATACTTGGGTGGAATGTGTTGATGTTGTAAACAGCAGGTGGCAATAGAGGCATTAAAATGAGCTGGTTTTAACAAGCAAGATTTGCATTTCTGTAGTTACTTTTTCAAAAGATGTCATAGCACGGAAACAGATCAGACATCTTTAATGCAATGGAGGGGGATATAGAATACGTAACAAATGGCAAATGAAGTGAGATTGATGGGATTAACAGTGGAAACAAAGAATATTAATTTCTTCTTTCTTGGGATGTGGGCATTGCTGTCAATCCAGCATTTGATGCCAATCTCTAATTGCCCTTGAACTGAGTGGCTTCCTCGACCATTAGGAAGGTAGTTAAGAATCGACAATTTTATTGTGGGTCTGGAGTTCATGAGTGAACTGCATGAGTTTTACATGACCTTTTGATTTATTTTTATTGCCCACTGTTTATTGATTTTAATCCAAATTCCACTAGCTGCCATGGTGGGATTTGAACCCGCATTCACACAATATGAGCCTGGGCCTGCAGATTACTAGTCCAGGGATATTATCTCCTCCTGAGAGATGTTTTGAGACTTATCCAAGGAACAGAGGTGAAAATGAGGAATTTTTGGAAGGAGAGATGTTGAGCGTTAAGCAAGAAATGGCTCAAGCAGGGTTTTCCAGTACTACCTTTTCTAACGTTTGTTAAAATTGTAGCAAGGCTTATAGCACAAAAAGAGGTCCATTCTCATCAACTAAAAAAAAACTCATCCATAGTCCTAAAGTTACAGCTCCTTGAATGCATAGCTGAGAGCTTTCTCTAATGTAATCAGGTTTTCTGCTTCAATCGCCCTTTCAAACAATGAATTTTCTATCATTTACCATCCTCCAGGTGAAACAATTACTCAGAGGTATCCTCAATTCTTTCCACCAATTACTTGACCTGTCTGCTCGTGAAAATGGGTCATTTCAATGCACCACATTTAGGCCCCTCATTTGTTTACACCTCAATTAAATCTTCAATTAACCTCCTCTGTTTTAGAGAAAACATGCATCTTACTGGAGAGATGGTAGCATATTGGTAATGTCACTGGATGAATAATGCAGAAGTCCAGACTATTAGGAGGGTAGTACTTAGGAGCGCAATTTGTCCATTCGATCCTTCGAGCAATAGGATTCTAGGCGAGGGTCTTAGCTCCACTTCCTGTTGTGTTCTCCTCCCATAACTTCAACTTCCTTGACCCTTAACTAGGTGAAGAAATCTCAGTGCGAGTATGAGCATTAGCTTCACGACAAGTACTAGCAAAAAGAGGAAACGATATAATCATTAACAAAGATATTGTAACTTATTAAAATCTATTTGTAGGCCTTCAGATAAACTATAACAATAGTTAGGGAATATTTGTTTATCCACAGTCTAAAAATAAATTTTTGCTTTTTGAGCATCCTACCTGATCTGCACTAACTTACTGACAATTATTGGGGACCACTGCAAATCCTACCACAACAACTGGTGTAATGTAAATTTAATTAACAAAAGCTATCTGAAATTGAAGTTCATCTGAGTGATGGTGACTGTCAAAACATCAGTGATAAACAAAATCCATCTGGTTCACTAATGAAAGGGAAGGAAATCCACTATCCTTCCCTGTTCTGCCCACGTGTGAATCCAGACCTATGGCAATATACTTGACTCTTAACTGAAATGGCCAAACAAACCATTCTGTTGAAAGCAATTAGTGATGGGTGACAACTGCTGGCCTTGTCAGCAATGCTCGCATCCAACAAAAGAATAAATATCTCAGGAGGCTCCCAAGCACTGATGATGTCGCCTAGCCAGGGGACGAAACGTTTGCAATAAAAACTTCCAGCTCGGCGAACAGAACCACAACAACGAGCACCCGAGCTACAAATCTTCGCACAAACTTTGAATAAAAATCTCAGTTAAAATTCCCATTTATGGAAAACCTTCTTCAATCTCTTTTTTTCTAAGGTGATCACATCTTCCTGTAATATTATGACCAGGGCTATGTTGTGCTTTCTTAATGATATGTTCCTATTCCACTTACCCTAATGTGGTGGAGCCATTCATTTGGATCTTTTAGTGCTGTTACTTTCTACAGTGACTCTCTTTCTGTCAGCTCTGTTTCTTCAGGTCCATATCATTATTATAACAAGTTGTTTCTTAATTCTCCCTAAGTCATTCAACTGAGTAATGTATATAAATAACTCAGTGATGATCAAAACTTTTCTCTTCCCATCTTCATGTGAATTACTTCTGCTCAATGCCAATGGTAGTAGTATTGCTGCCAGGAGCAAACTCTGAGAATTAGGGAACTGAATCTATCATGTAATAAATGTATATTCTGCCTCTATTAATCTGCCCTAAACTGGGAATTGAGACAGACGTTTAAACATATATCGGAATAGCATCTTCCCATACCCACAATTCATTGTTGCAGATTTGCTTTTAATTGGTTTCTAAAGGCTTCTGTCTTGCCTGTTGATCTCTGCTGGGTGAGCAATTGGGACACTATGACACCTGGAAAATCAGTTCATGTTCCTACTGGAAAGGACAGATGTGGTTCAAGGAGGACAATGGCTTGGCTGTAATCTCGCACACAGTTTAATTGCCGTTTGCAACTCACTCTGACTTAGACAATGGTTCTTGTGTAGGTATACTCAGCTAGGTGTCCTTGACCAGAAGCAAATCCATAGCAGCAAAAGTATGATTGATTACAATATAAAACACATTAACATGCCCAAATGTAAAATAATGAGGTAGATCTGTTGCCATGGTTTCTAATGAGCTGAGCACCTGATCTCAAACAAGTATGGAGTGGCATCATGTCACAAACAGTTTTGTCCAACTTGTGTTCCCCGGGCCTCTATCTCACTGGATCAGCATTTCATTTTGTTTTTTTGTAACCTAATTCTCTTTTGTGACCCCTCTTTTTCCTCATGAATAATGATGATTCCTTTCTGATCTGCCTTTTTGATGTTTGGCATTTTCCATCAGTTAACTGATGAAAGTGCTTACTTTTTGTGTTCACCTAGGCAGTATGTATGGACCTTGTCGTCGTCTTTGCTTTCCTCCCAGAATAGCCAAGTCCCATTCAAAACCATGTAGGCCACCTTGTTGCTGACACTGAGTTCCTGCACTTCCCATCTTCCTATCCTGTGCAAATTCCAATATGCCTTAAAGTTAATATGAGATCGAAATTCCCTCTTCCACTGTCACCATGGCTGCTTGTTCTCCCGCCACCATCTGCTGTTTCCCCATCCTCAAACAGTATGCTCACAACTGCTGCCACTCAACAGTTTAATTGCAGCTCCATGGATCGTGAGTCTGGCCTCTGAATCAGGAAGTTGTAGGTTTCGGCTCACTGGACAAATATGAGCACTAAACTCGGGGAGTGCTGCACTGTTGGAGATAGCATCTGCCAGAGATGACCTTAAAGGAAAGCTCTGCGCCTCCTCTCTCTCGCTCTCGCTCTCTCTCTCGCGCTCTCTCTCTCGCGCTCTCTCTCTCGCGCGCTCTCTCTCTCGCGCGCTCTCACACATACACACACACACCCGTTTTGCTTGTGCCCTTTCTTATTATCACTCCCCATCTTCTCTCACCAGCCCCCAAAATGTGTGTATAAATATCTGGTGTCACTAGTTTGAAGAACAGTAGAAGTGTTCTCTGTGATGCTCATTAATCCTTCCACCACCACTTAAAGAGGTTGCCTCTTGGTTATCTCATTGCTTTTTGTGGTGAGTTTTCTTTGTGCAAATTGGCTGTCTCATTGTGTACACCACAGTGACACTTCAAAATGGTTTAACTCTTACTAAAGTGTTTTAGGATTCTCGGAGTCATTATGTAAATGCACGTCTGTTTTCCTATAGCACTGGAGTCTTCCTTGTCCCACATTTGCAGTTCTGTCCTCCATGGCCACAGTACCCAATATCCTGTTCTCTCTTCCAGTTTGCCATCTCTGTTACTATTTTCAGAAATGTACTTAAAACATAGCTGTAGGAGGAGTTTTAGATCACAGACCCAATTCTGCTCGTGTCTCCCTTTTTTCCTGTTGCTTCACTGTGTCGATGCATTTACCGTCAGTGAAAAGCTTTGAGTTAATTTTCTGTAAAAGAAGCTTTGACAGAATACAACACGTCGCACTGCACTTGTGTACTTTTGACATTTTTAAGAAAAAGAGGAAGCAATTCATTTCCACTCGAAGGAGTATGTTTCCAAGCAACCTAAACACTAGTTTCTAACTGACTTTAGAAACCACATCGGGGGAGAGAGAAAACAATTACCTTTAACCACAAAGAGGTGTAGGGTCTAGAATTGTGATCATAAAAACACTACAGGTCATGCACACAACCATATTAACAGGAAATGGTATTAAGAGTCACAAATGTACAACATGAAAACATTTCCTTTGGTCCAACTCGTCCATGCTGACCAGATATCCGAAATAAATCTCGTTCCACTTGTCAGCATTTGGTACATACCATTCCTATTCATATACCCATCCATATGTCTTTAAATGTTGTAAATGTACCAGCCTCCATCATAGAGTCATAGAGATGTACAGCATGGAAACAGAACCCTCAGTCCAACTTGTCCATGCCGGCCAGATATCCAAACCTCATCTAGTTCCATTTGCGCACTTGGCCCATATCCCTCTAAACCCTTCCTATTCGTATACCCATCCAGATGCCTTTTAAATGTTGCAATTGTAACAGCTTCCACAACTTCCTCTGGCAGCTCATTCCATATATGCACCACCCTCTGCATGAAAAAGTTGCCCCTTAGGTCCCTTTTATGTCTTTTCCCCTCTCACCCTAAACCTATGCCCTCTAGTTCTGGACTTCCCCCACCCCAGGGAAAAGACTTTGTCTATTAACCCTATCCATGCCCCTCATGATTTTATAAACCTCTATGAGGTCACCCCTCAGCCTCCAACGCTCCAGGGAAAACAGCCCCAGCCTGTTCAGCTTCTCCCTGTAACTCAAAGCCTCCAACCCTGGCAATATCCTTGTAAATCTTTTCTGAACCCTTTCAAGTCTCACTTCTTTCCGATAGGAAGGAGACCAGAATTGCACACAGTATTCCAACAGTGGCCTAACCAATGTTCTGTACAGCCGCAACATGACCTCCCAACTCCTATACTCAATACTCCTGACCAATAAAGGAAAGCATACCAAACGCCCACCTTCATTATCCTATCTACCTGTGACTCCACTTTCAAGGTGCTAGGAACCTGCACTCCAAGGTCTCTTTGTTCAGCAACACTCCCGAAAACCTTACCATTAAGTATATAAGTCCTGCTAAGATTTGCTTTCCCAAAATGCAGCACCTCACATTTATCTGAATTAAGCTCCATCTGCCACTTCTCAGCCCATTGGCCCATCTGATCCAAATCCTGTTGTAATCTGAGGTAACCCTCTTCACTGTCCACTACACCTCCAATTTTGGTGTCATCTGCAAACTTACTAACTGTACCTCTAATGCTCGCATCCAAATTATTTATGTAAATGACAAAAAGTAGAGGACCCAGCACCGATCCTTGTGGCACTCCACTGGTCACAGGCCTCCAATTTAAATTGCAGAGCACTTAAAATTCATTGTTGACCCGCAGAAAACAAAATATTTTCCAAAAATTCTTTGAAGTTATATGAAAAGAATGAAGTTAAAAAAAATTAACTAAAAGCCACTTAGCTCGTGAGTATTGGGAGACTTTTTAGAACTACAAAGAAAGCCAACATTTGTAGACTGATAGTCATGAGATAGGACTTGACAGTTTTTGTCGACTGAAACTTCAGTGCAAAACTGCTCACCCTGTTTGGTGAATGTAAAGGATCTGATGGTACTATTTGCAAAGTGGTGGAGTTCTCCTAGTTCCTAGATAATATTTATGCACTGGGACAGAGTACCTGACCAGTCACAGGAAAGTTGCTTGGGGACTTTGTTCTACACAAACTGGGTTCGACATTTGTCGATACTTTAACAATCGAAATTCCCATCATGCTGAATCCAAGGAAGGGTCTGAATTACAAGGTCACATCTTGCAAGGGGATTTGAATACGCAACTTTCTAGTTTATAGGTAAGCTTACCTTCAATTGAGCAAAGCTAACGCTAAGTGCAGGTAGGGTTTAGATCAGAGTGGTGCTGGAAAAGCACAGCAGGTCAGGCAACATCCGAGGAGCAGGAAAATTGACATTTCGGCAAAAGTCCTTCATCAGGAAAGGTAAGTACAGGTAGCCAAAACATGGTATGGTTTCATGGATACGACAATTGTGCTTCTACAAACAGGATAGCCAGCAGACAGAGGGCGTTTTGACTATATTTGGTGTCAGTCATCAATAGAAGTGTAACCATGTAGGAGACATAAATCAAGATCATGTAGGTTTACTCATTCTCCTTAGCATAGGTGATGGTGCTGCAGTGGTTGCAACTTAAATATGGCAGAAGCAGTAATTCTAATTTGAAAATTACAACTACTCATCATCATCATGCCTCCTAGTCCTTTCCAGATACACTCAGACAAAACTGGAGGGGACATGGAAACAATAACCAGCAGAAATGTTGTTTCTTAATATATTTAGTGTCAGAGCTGGGAAATGATCCTTTATATCCCCAATACCAAAAAATATTAAGCAGCTTAAGAGAATCTTAAGATAAAGCAAAGTTAAAATTGTGAATCTCAAAAATTTCAATATTACCACTTCCTCTGGCAATTCAGTCCATACACACCTCACCTTCTGCGTGAAAAAGCTTCCCCTTCGATCCCTTTTAAATTTTTCCCCTCGCACTTTAAACCTATGCCCTCTAGTTTTGGACTCCCCTATTCTGGGAAAAAGACCTTGGCTATTCACCCTGTATACATAGCACAGTAACATAATGTGAAGCCATGTTGTGTGAGCAAGAATATTCAGTCGTTGGTGTATTCCATTTTTTTGTTTATTTGGAAAGTTGGTCTTGTGGGAATACAAACGTCTGAAATTTAAAATGTAACTTGATCAAGGTAAAAGGTGCTGACAAATTTCATCCATTCATAATTTAAACTGATATAGTTTTATAAAATTTTCTTCTCTTCTGGGTAGTTTCCTCAAATGGTTAATACAGCAGCTGAAATTAACACCTGAAAGTCCACATGAAATTCAAAAGTTGCACAATTTCTATGCAATGGCATATTTTCTGTTTGGGTCAGAAATAACTATAATCAATTGTGTTTTTCCATTCTAATTGTTTGATTGTTTTGCACAAAAATCACTGATCTTATTAAGTATTTTTTAACCCACTTCTGCAAATCAGGTTCTAATTTGCAAATTGAAATTGTGGGGCTATTCATGTTGCTTCTGTTGTACAGTTATATTCGTGTGATTTAGAGATTTTACCTGGTGTTACGCGTTATGTCATTTTATTCCTTTGTCAGATGGTTCGAAAGCTGCCTCGCTACATTGGACGAGTGAACGGATATTAAGTGTCACCTTATTGGGCCTTTTTCCTGCTGCATATTTCTACCCAGGAACTGTCATGGATTACTCATTGGCTGCAGCTGTTACTCTCCATAGTCATTGGTACGGTCGCTTCTGATTGTAATTTACCTTCCATTAATTTTGTTTTAATTACTGGAATGGGGTAGACAATTTGATTTGATAGATCTAATTGATAGGGGGTATGAAAGGCTTCAGTTATGTGAAGATATTAGAAAGTTGGGATTTTGGGTTTTTTCGTTCCTCAGTGGGATGTGACTGTCACTGACATGGCCAGAATTTGACACCTATCTCGAACTGCCCTTGAACTAAGTTGCTTGCTTATAGTGAACAATTAAGAATGAGCCACGTTGTTGTTTGTTCAAATGCAGCCCAGAGCAGGTTAGAATTTCCTTCCCTTAAAGGATATTATTGAACCATACTCAGTTGTTTTTAATGACATTTGACTATGAATATTATTGTCACCTTTGCAGAGGCTGACTGTACATTCAATGTTTATTAATGGAATGTAAGATTTTACCACCTGCCACGATGGGATTTGAACCTGTGTGCCCAGAGCATTCGTCTCGGCTCTGGGTTACTTGTCTAATGACATCGTCACTGCAGTACCATCTCTCCTCGATTGTTCCCTGTATGTTGGATCATTGGCCAGACTAGCATTTATTGCTCATCCCAGTTATTTGAAGGGCATCTTCCCGTGCTGTAGAACTCCTACTGCTGAGCAGGTGGCAGTGAGTTCCTTCTTGAACCATTGCAGCCCATGAGATGTGAAGCAAAGTAAAGACACCGTAGTCTGAGAACCATAGGACTGCTCTCACGTTAGACTGAGCTGACTGGTGGTGAATTTAATTTGAGGGGAGCCATGACTCTGGCGAGGTTGAGAAGGTAGGACCTTCATGGAACCAAGTCCATTGATTCTAGACATCCCTTCTAAACATTCATAGTGGTATTTGGAAGGGATCTCCTAGGATTTAGACCCAGTGACATTGAAGAAATGACAATATCTTCAAAGTTAAAAGGTTATGGATTATAGTGTTTTCTCTTGGTCTGCAACCCTTGTCCCTCTAGATAGTAGTGAATACTTGAGTTTTTGTATATAATCTTGTTAATAGTATACACTAGAGCTAGGAAATGGAATATTTAAGGTACCTTTGTTGGTAAAGTCAGAGACTGAGCTATTTGGAGTTGAACATCTCCGGTTTCAATTTGTTTGCTGCTGCCTTTCTCAAATAAGGTAATGGTCCTCTGTCTGAAAGTACCAGAGAAACTTCCAGGGCCTGATTACTATTCAGGTCACTGCTTGAAATGACTAACAGAATGCGTGTGGGAATTGGGTTAGAAGAAGTTTGATTGTGGTTGCAGTAGCATCAGGGTTCTTGTGAAATATGACCATTTGGCCAAGACAAAGCAAAGTGGAGTTGTATCCTCAACACAGATCCAGTGACCCTTGGAATAGCAGTGCAGAAATGTGGAGGGAAAATGACGATGACCAGTGTCTGTCTGAGCTCAGCACTGTATACTGAGGATGTCTATTCGCAGACTATGCTTTGTCCACTAGAAACCAAGTGAATGTGGTGGATGATTTACTCCTGATCTGGTTGGGGTCAGAGTGGCTCACGTCTTCATCTCTGGTTCTTTCATGTTTATCTCAAATATTTTTGTTTTCAACCGTCTTTTATTGGTCAGAGTATTGAGTACAGGAGTTGGGAGGTCATGTTGCGGACATTGGTTAAGCCACTATTGGAATATTGCGTGCAATTCTGGTCTCCTTCCTATCAGAAAGATGTTGTGAAACTTGAAAGGGTTCAGAAAAGATTTACAAAGATGTTGCCAGGGTTGGAGGATTTGAGCTACAGGGAGAGGCTGAACAGGCTGTTTTCCCTGGAGCGTCGGACGCTGAGGGGTGACCTGAAAGAGGTTTACAAAATTGAGCGGCATGGATAGGATAAATAGACCAGGTCTTTTCTCCGGGGTGGGGGAGTCCAGAACTAGAGGGCATAGGTTTAGAGTGAGAGGGGAAAGATATAAAAGAGACCTAAGGGACAACTTTTTCACGCAGAGGGTGGTATGTGTATGGAATGAGCTGG
>NC_057744.1:3298332-3306863 GCF_004010195.1 Chiloscyllium plagiosum | reverse complement strand
CTCCATCCACCCCCCCCCCCAAAAAAAAACCAACGTCACGAACCTCTTTCCTTTAAGTTGCTAATGAAAACCTTCCTGTTTGGACAAATTCTTGGCCACCTGTTACAACATTTCCTTACATGGCTCAGAATCAAATTTGGTTTGACAAAACAATTGCTGTGCTCAGAAACATTCATTGTGTTGTAAGGAACTGTATAAATGCACATTGTTATTTTTCTGCAAATTCAAATCATGTCACACATTGTGGCAGCTAACTGAACAATTTAAAAATGTAGTGGCTGATGCAACTTTCCTCCTGGTGTTGGCTGGAACATAACTGGAATTGCTAGCTAAATCTGTTTACAATAAATATACGCCTGTGATGTGGTGGCAGGAAAGAATTAGCCGTTTATTTTACAAAGCCTGACCCAATATTACTCTGATCTTTAAGGCACTGATCTGAAACTAGACTTTGTTGAGGTTAACGGCAGGCACCTACACATTTACTGAAAGATAATCGTCTGAGATTGTGTTTTGCTTAATTTCTTGGTTTGAAAAATGTTGAAAATAAATTCACCACCTGTTTTTCCGTTAGGGAAATTTGAATTTACAGTAACTGGCCTAAAATAGCAGGGTGATCATCAGACAAGTCAGTTCTGAAGTCCGATTGAACTCAAACCAATAACTCTGTTCCTGTCTCCACATGATTTGGAGGTGCCAGTGTTGGGCTGAGGTGTACAAAGTTAAAAATTCTTCCATCCTGAAGAAGGGCTTATGCCCCGAAATGTTGATTCTCCTGCTCCTTGGATGCTGTCTGACCTGCTGCCCTTTTCCAGCAAAACATTTTTCAGCAAAGTTAAAAATCACACAACACCAGGTTATAGTCCAACAGGTTTATTTGGAAGCACTAGCTTTTGGAGCGTTGCTCCTTCAAGTGGTTGTGGAGTATAAGATCGTAAGACACAGAATTTATAGCAAAAGTTTATAGTGTGATGCAACTGAAATTATATATTGAAAAAGACCTAGATTGGTCTTTTGCTTTATTGTTAGTCAAATGTTCCTTGCACTTGCAAGGGCAAGGTAAAGTGGGCAAAAGGGAAACTAAGATATAAAAGCAAATGGGTGAGTTATGTTTGTGAGGTGACATTGGTTCACCAGTCATAATTTATTCTGTCCACCTGAGCAAATTGCTCGTGGGATCAGACTTGTTATCACCTTTGATTAAATGGCTTGACTCTGCTTGTTGTGTAGGCTTCCTTGCTGAACATATTCAATTGAGTAAGATGTCTTGACTTGGCTAGCTGAGGAAGAGTTGTTGTCAAACCTCTATTTGCACCTTTGGGATTGCAAGGATCGAATGAAAAATTGAACAAAGAAATTTATGGGATGGAAACTGACTTGTAATTGATGTTTGTGGCACATCTTGTTGAACGTTTTGGACAGACATGTGGTGTTGGGTGTTTTTTTTACATTTAAAAATAGATTTGTGGCCACCTGCTCGGAGATGTTTGCTGGGTTGATGAGCTGCCTGTACCCACACCCCACAACCTGTGATGCTTTTAGTTAGACTCGATAAACCACAAACGTTTTTATATCTAATGTCCTTTTGTAATTTGTTCATTCTGTATCCCTAGTCAAAAGATGTTGAATCCTTCATTTTGTCAACAAGGTGCAAGACTTGCAGGGAAGGATGAGAGTAAACTGAGGGACCTAAACTAACCTGGCAAGCAAAGGATTTCAGAATTGCAGCAGTGACACATTTGTGTCTGATAACATTTAGGTCACAGTTGGAGATCTGCATACATCTTTGGATATCCCACGGTAGAAGGGGCATAGGCTTATTTTCCATTTTTACTGAAAAAGTGATGTGCTCAGGGCAGTGGAAGAAAGATAGAAACACTTCAAAGGAATGGAATCACTGCAGTTAAATGTGATCACTATAATATTACTTTGTGTATTCCGATATCTAAACTCTGACTTTGATACTCAGTTTTAGTTTCTTAAAATTGTCTGGTGGTTAGTTCTGAAAGTGCAGTATCACTCTAGATCATTCTTCAGATTTCCCCCTCTACTTGCTGTGCCAGAATATTTTTGTTCACTCGAATTTTTCTGGTTTAATATTGAATCAGTTGACTTAGATTTATTGAAGATGGTTGCAAAAACATCAACTATTGGAAAAGTATTGGAATTGGTTGTTAAGAACATAGCAGAACATTTGGAAAATTTATAATCTAAGCAAGTAGCCAGAGTAGCTTCATGAAAGAAAAATTGTATCTAACTAATGTAGAGTTTGTTGAAAAAGTCTCATCCAGAGTGGACCGAGGGGAACCAGAAGGTGTGTACTTCACACAAGATTAATTTGTAAGATAAGAGTCCATGGTTTTAGAGGCACGGATAGAGAATTCAGCTAATGGGTGGGAAACAGCAAGTGGGAATGAAGGGCTCTTTCCAGTTTGTGACCCATGACTAGTGGGGTTCCACAGGAATCACTGCTGGGGCCATAACTATCCACATTACATGGTAATGACTCGGCGAAGGAAATGAATATACTGTAGCAATATTTACAGACAACACAACAGATGGAAAGGCAAGTTGCAAGAGGGTATAAACATCTTAGGGAGGTATTGTTAGGTTAATAAAGTGGGCAAGAAGTTGGCAAATGGAGTATGATGGGGGAAAATACAAAATTGATTATTGTGGAAGGAGAAGACAAGAACAATATTATTTAAATGGAGCAAAACTATAGAAACCTGCAGCACAAAGGCACTACTGAGGACTTGTGCATGAAACACAGAAAGCCAGCACAGAAGCAGCAGGTAATCAGGAAGACTAATGGAACATTATTTTAAGGAGGTTGGGGAGCGAGATTTTATAATGTGCTGGTGAGAACACATCTGAAGTACTGTGAACAGTTTTGGTCCCCTTGTTAAAGGAAAGAATTTCACTGGAGGTGCTTCAGAGAAGGTTCACTAGGATTATCGCGGTATGAGAGATTGAACAGGCTGGTTCTCTACTGACTGGACTGAGAGGTGATCTCATTGAAACATAAGATTCTTAAGGGGTTTGAGAGGATAAATCCTGATTTTTTTTCCCTTGTGGGAGAGTTTAGGGTCAGAGGGCATCTCCAAATAAAGGGGTGCCAATTTAAGACTGGGATGAAGAGAAAGTTCTTCTGAGGATTGAGTGTCTTTGGAACTCATTGCCAAAGAGAGCTGTGGGGCAGAATTATTGTGTATATTTACAGCTGAGATAGATTCTCAATCAGTCAGAGAATCGAGCATTATGGGGAAGGGGCAGGGAAGTAGATGTTAGAAATGTCAGATCAGCCCTGATCCTATTGTATTGTGGAGCAGACTCAAGGGGCTGAATGGCCTGTTCCTGTTCCTATTTCTTTTGGTTCCAAATTCCTACCAATGTTTGCATGAAGGAACATTTCCTAATTTCCTAAAATATCTGACTGTTAAGTTTAATCATTGATCCCTAACATGCTAAATGTATTTATAGCAGCTTAATATCAGTCTGATTAATGCTGAAAATTTCTAAAATTTCTCTCATTGCAACAAATATTCATTTTTTCATGGAGAGGAAGATGGTCACTGTTACACTCGGGGTGGTTGGACTGTTCATGGTCTTTGGCAAACATGGGCATTCACTTGAGCAATGGTTTTGGATTTTGTGTGCAAGTTCATTGCCTTTTATCTGTAAATTCCTCTGTTCTCTTTCAGGGGTCTTGGACAAATACTCATAGATTACGTACACGGAGATACCAAGGTGAAGCTGGCCCGGGCAGGCCTCCATATCCTGTCAGCAATCACTTTTGCTGGCCTGTGCTACTTCAATTACCACGATGTGGGAATCTGCAAGGCTATTGCAATGCTCTGGAGCCTCTAACACATTAACTGATTGTGGTAGCGTCCTTTTCAGCTGAACCATTTCTGGGCTCACTTTGATTTTTAAACATATATATATTTAATTTTCTTGACAAATCACTATTTCGTTCAAAAAGAGCTGACAGAATGGAAATGTTTTCCGAATGTATCTTTGAAATCTTTGTTACACTGATTGTAGATGTTGCCTTATATCAACCAGTCATACCACCAGCCTTGTAAATAAACTGCACTTCTGTGCTTTTCCACAGCCTCCATACCATTCCCCATGTGTGCAAGTTCCCATTGTATATAACTGCAATAATTTTCAAAATCCTGTCCAAAGGGGCTTGTTTTGCAAAAGTGTACAAACCAGTATTGATTTGATTCAGCTATACAGATATCATCATTTTATTGACCCCAAATTGTTTTATCACGCATTTACAACATAGCAGCTATTCGGTCCATTTGGTCAATGCTTGTTTATGCTGCGCACATGCCTCCTTCCAACCATTTCATCTTATTCTTGTGGTTATACAGTTTCCCATTAAATGCATCCTTGCTAAATGCCACAACCACTCCACATGAAAGTGAGTTCCACGTTTTAATTATCATGGTGAAGATGTTTCACAATTATTCAGTTTTCACAATTTATTTTCATTTTTGTCTGATGGTGAAATTTCCCTTTTTGCTCCCTTACCACTTGGTCTTGTGAAGTCTGCTCATTACTAGAGGCTAAAACCCACAAGTGTCTTTTTTATTGTTTAGCAACAGTTAATTACAACAAGCAGAATGCTTTGTAAGGCGTGTTGCTGTTTCAAGTGATGAAACTTATTGATTTTCATCACTGGAATGTTTTTGACACAATGAGGATGTATGAGTCAGCAATTCTTGTTTCATCGTTGGATCCTGACTGGATGTGTGCAAACCGAAGTGGTACTCTTTCCACCTTGTGAAATGGCTTTGGCAAGGCCCACATTTCTCAATTTGTTGCAATTCAGTGCTGATTAAAACAATTATTCCAAGTTCCCTTTCATTTTAACAAGCAATTAAAATGGGATGAGAGAGGATTACTGTGGGCAAGGGGATATCTGGTTGCTTGCTTGATCTGCAGGGGAGAGCCAGGTGGTCTCTGTTTGGGGGCAGACGCATTGCAGAAAAAGTGAATTTTAGTCTCTGCTTGGCACTGTCGCACCTGTTGAGCGAGTCTTTCTTTATAATATTTGAATGCCAGAAATAAATTATAAGATATACAATCTGCAACACTGACTTCACATGCTGTATACATTTCAACGAAAATATTTAAAGGGTGTTTGTATGATCAATTTTGAATTTAGCTTCTAAAAAATAATCCTTAGTTTACTGGTAGTGATCACTAAAGTAGGTTATCTAATCATAAACAATGAGATTGTGGAAATCTGCTGATAGAAACTTAGGGTGTTGTAATTTCTATGCTACGTCAACTTCAAAAGTATTTAATTGCATGCAAAGCCTTGGAATATCGGAACGGTGCTATAAAAAGCAAGTCTTCCAGTATTAAAACTGAGGAGGACAGAGGGTATATGCAGGCCAGGAATTTGTCCATCCCCTTCTGTACCAGTAAAGCAGACTACAGTCTATAGTCATCTACACAATTGACTCTCACAATAGAACCTGCTGCTAACATTAAAAAAACCCAAACCATTGTAGAATAAAATAATGTGGAGTATCAGCTGTCATTTTGAGAAATGGGGAGTGGACATCTTGAGTTTTCCTCCATACTTCTGAGTAGAGCTACAATATGTAACCAAAAGTGAAATTTTGTTTGGCTGTGATATTTTTCTGTAGTTGAGTGAGCAATTCATATCCCTGTCCAAGCAAATATTAGAAGAAAGATTTGGTTGAGGGGCATATCCTGGATTCATATCTGAGAACATTTCCCTTCCTTGCAAAGGATATGGATGTTTAAAATGTGGTATTCCACCTTTATGATGCAGTGTTTGGGAATGGCACCCTTTTGGGTCAGATACTAACCGATTTCATTGTCGTGTGTTGGGATGTTTTCTGTATCATTTAATTACAATAACACCTTATTGATTACCCCGTAAAACCCAACATGACTTGAAGTTCGAAAGTGGGAGACAGCCATGTAGCCTGTAAAGTTTGCAGCACCATCTACCATGATCATGGCTGCTTATGCCTCAATTTTTCCGACCAGCTCCCATGTCCTTCGATTCCCAGAGACAGCAAAAATCTATCTTCAGTGATGGATTATTCAAAACCTACTGGGAAGGAAATTTCAAAGATTTGCTATCTTTGAGTGATTTCTCCTCCGCTTGAGACGCTGATCCCATATTCGAGGTTCCTTTGCCCATGGGAAGCAGCCCCATCCGTGTGGCAGAATATCATTTCAGTTCTAGTGTGGTGCTACTGACTATAGCAAAAAAAAACTTCTGGAAATAGATATCCAGTTAGATGGTATAAATGATGGGTATAAGTAGCAAATTTTTGGACTCATAATTTCCAGTGTCATTCCAGTATAGATTACATTTAATGCAATTCAATCCTTTGGTCCAATTGCATTGTATTTTTTCTGTCTTGAGGATCATCAGTCTTTCTAAGAGGTGCAGTCAAACTAGCTGCTCTTGATACATGGCTAAGTTTGAACAATTTCTTTT
The DNA here is from genome assembly GCF_004010195.1 of Chiloscyllium plagiosum. Taxonomy (NCBI): domain Eukaryota; kingdom Metazoa; phylum Chordata; class Chondrichthyes; order Orectolobiformes; family Hemiscylliidae; genus Chiloscyllium; species Chiloscyllium plagiosum. The sequence goes on along the minus strand of NC_057744.1, from coordinate 3,300,361 downwards.
TGAATTTCTAGTGCTGCAGATTACAAAGCTGCAGAAATGCTTCCATCATAATTCATGATAATTTAGAGGCTCAGCTGTCATTTGTCCATTTTATGCCATAATGCTATGCATGTGGCAAAGCAGATGAGTAAATTTGCAGAGTTTGGTTTAGACTGACTTGCAATCTGTGATTTCAACATGCAGCACAAATGCTGTTAGCATTGGAGGAAATTGTAAGAAAGGAATGTGCCCCACCCCCTGAGTTCACAGCACACTTGTAGGGAACTTGCACCAATTGCTTTTTGCTGTGATATATTCTCCTCTTTCCCCTGTGTTTGATACACAAGCAAACATCTGACTGCAGCCACTGGTTTTTTGAGTAGATCAGTGAATCTCAGGTGGTAGTGCTTGCAGTATGGCTAAGAGCGTTGAGTATTATAAGGATCGAAATTTTCCATAATGTGCAATCTATTGTTCTGCAGTGAAGCTGGAACAGAGACCTGGTATCTATAAGACTGTCCAATTGTACTCCAATTTGCAGTTTAAATTTAGAGGTCAAGTAGATCCTAAAGACAAGCTTTTCTTATACATTTAATGAAAAGACTATGATTGTGCCACTGAAGTGTGACAGATATGTATCTCAAATATAAATGAATGAAAAGTCAGCAGTGAATACTGGTCAATACAGCATACATTTTCTATGTAGTGGGTCAGCTGAACTCTATGGCTACATCACGACAAAGCCAGTGAAATCTCTATTCAATATTACCCTTCCTTCAATTGAATATAATCAGTTCCAAATGCAGTTTCCACAAATGCAATGCCATGTTGTACTGGAATCCAACTGGTCAAATTAAATCGCAAGCAGAGCAATTTCACTTTGCTTGTCTGAAGATGTGGGATTTGTTCAAATGTTATAACATTTTGTATATTGAGTACAGTCAGTATCTCGACCAGTGTAAGTGCATAGTATGTTCTTTTACAACTGTTTAAAAACAATTGTTTAAGTAATATGTAATGATATAGAAATCAGCAATCCTGGATGTTTCAAATGTTGAAGAATCTGTTTCAATGATGTTTATTATTGGACATTTCTACATTCATACAAAGAGTTAATTTGTACATAATTTACAGCTTTAAGCAATTACCTTAAGTAGTACTCTTGTAAAAGTTGAAACCAAGTTAGAATAAACCTATGCACTCAATTAAAACAAACAACTTTTTATTGCAGTGTTTTGGGTCAGGGCAGGACTTGTAAAGCTTTGTATGAGATATCCTTGAGTAACTTGGCTAAGAAGAACAACTAGTTTCCCATTTTTATTTCCCAAACTAGCTTTCACATTTTTTTTTATTTGAGTGACTTCTCCTAAGTAGTTTCCAATCATGGATAAAAGCCAAGCCAGTCCAACATGACTGCTGAAATGAAGAACCCTCCCTTATTGAGACAAGTCCCTTGTTAGACCTTAATGTTGTCTTAAGAGCTAATGTCTGAACTCCACCTCAACCTTCATTCTATCTCGGACGACCGACTCAACACGGACGTTTACTATAAACCGACCGACTCCCACAGCTACCTAGATTACACTTCAGCCCACCCTGCCCCCTGTAAAAACGCCATCCCATATTCCCAATTCCTTCGCCTCCACCGAATCTGCTCCCAGGAGGACCAGTTCCAATACCGAACAACCCAGATGGCCTCCTTCTTCAAAGGCCGCAATTTCCCCTCAGACATGGTTGACGATGCTCTCCACCGCATCTCCTCCACTTCACGCTCCTCCGCCCTTGAATCCCGCCCCTCCAATCGCCACCAGGACAGAACCCTACTGGTCCTCACCTACCACCCCACCAACCTCCAGATATATCGTATTATCCTTCGTCATTTCCAACACCTCCAAACAGACCTCACCACCAAGGAATATTTCCCTCCCCTCCCCTATCAGTGTTCTGGAAAGACCACTCCCTCCGTGACTCCCTCATCAGGTCCACACCCCCGACCAACCCAACCTCCACTCCCAGCACCTTCCCCTGCAACCGCAAGAAATGCAAAACT
>NC_057744.1:3269855-3298110 GCF_004010195.1 Chiloscyllium plagiosum | reverse complement strand
CCTGACCTCTCCGCCCCCACCCCCTCTCCAGCCTAACACCCTCATCTTAACCTCCTTCCACCTATCCCATTCCCAACGCCCCTCCCCCAAGTCCCTCCTCCCTACCTTTTATCTTAGCCTGCTTGGTACACCCTCCTCATTTCTGAAGGGCTTATGCCCGAAATGTCGATTGTCCTGCTCCTTTGATGCTGCCTGACCTGCTGCGCTTTTCCAGCAACACATTTTTCTGCTCTGATTTCCAGCATCTGCAGTCCTCACTTTCTCCTTCATTCTAGACAGGCTAGTCAGTCTACTCTTGGTCCTCTGTTCCTTTGGCCTAAGATAGAAATAACACTCCTGACCCACTGGTTACTCTAAATAGAGATGAGCCTCTCACTGGAAGGCAACTCAGTATTTAGAATCCATATTGTAGTCTTGACTTGCCAGGACTGTCTGAAACAATATCAGTATTCATCAGCTTTTGACCAAGACATAATGTTACCACTAAACTAGACTCTCCACTCCTACCCAGCTCTTAAATCTACTTGAGGCTTTTTTAATGAAACAGCAAGTTATTTGACAGCAAAACAGTGTATTTTTGAACTCCTCTACACTCTGACAAAACGTCACCTCAACCTGAAAAAATAACTTTTTGCAATCAAAGCTGAGAATTTCCAGAAAATTGTTTTATTTATATAATATATATGCATACATACTTGCCATTTATTCTAATGAGCATGGAAACCAGATTCTTAGTTATAAATATTTTCCTTGATTGTTATTTTTTCCTCAAGAAATTTCAAAGTAGTTACAGGTCTTAAATCCATCACAAACCACAGGGTGACAGCTGAAAATGTCTTGATCAGACTGCATTATAACAATCAAATGATAGGTTGTTTGCCCCTCTGTCACCCCTGCCTAGTCTCACCCAATAAACATCATCAGTTCAATCCAAAAATGTTACCTGAGTATAGCATTGGTTAGAGGACCTGACTATCTGTTATAAATGGGGAGAAAGTGAGGTCTGCAGATGCTGGAGATCAGAGCTGGAAATGTGTTGCTGGAAAAGCGCAGCAGGTCAGGCAGCATCCAGGGAACAGGAGAATCGACGTTTCGGGCAAAAGCCCTTCTTCAGGAATGAGGAAAGTTTGTCCAGCAGGCTAAGATAAAAGGTAGGGAGGAGGGACTTGGGGGAAGGGCGTCGGAAATGTGATAGGTGGAAAGAGGTCAAGGTGAGGGTGATAGGTCAGACTGGGGTGGGGGCGGAGAGGTCGGGAAGAAGATCTCAGGTTAGGAAGGCGGTGCTGAATTTGATGGATTTGACTGAGACAGGGTGGGGGGAGGTGAAATGAGGAAACTGGTGAAATCCGAGTTCATCCCTTGTGGTTGGAGGGTTCCTAGCCGGAAGATGAGGCGTTCTTCCTCCAACCGTCATTGTTATAAATGAATCTGTTATAAATGAATATCAATGATGAGGACACTTACTATGTTGGAGGATTGATACAGAAAAGCCATGCTGGGTGGGGTTTATTGCCCCACACAAGGTTACCAAAGGTAAAGGGTCCAGCCTCACTGAGTAGACCTCAGTTTGAATCTATTTAAATTGCATTTGAACAAATTTGAACAAGTATAAGTGACAGGCATCATAGATTTGTTTTTAAAAAGTAGTTCTGTAGCAGGTAAACCTACCTGCAAGTGTTTCCACAATGACAAAAGGATGGTAAAATACACTAAATATAGTTAAGCAACTTTACAGGTATTTACCTCTGTTCCATATGTAAGAATAACTGCACAACTTTCGATCTTCATCAGATCTGATTATCCAAACAAATGTTAACTTGTTCCTTCTCTGCTAAAGCAACTACTTCTAAAAATATCCCTACCCTAGTAAAGTTACAGATTAACCCCTTAGTAAATCAAAACATTTGCTTGACTACATTTTCCCTGAGGCAACTATGTACATTTCTTTTTACAAACCACTGATAATTATCAATTTGGGGGGAAAATGGTGATGCAATGCCTAAAATAACTGCAATGTGGATTAAAATGTACAGGTCACTAATGTAAAATGTCAGCTTAGAGTCATTCTCAACGTTGCACCTTTTTAGAGGGTGGGGGAGGCGTCACCTTAATTTTAGGGTTCTAGTTGGGTTCTTCCCGGTATTCTATTTACACAGTGACAACCTCAGCAGGGTTCCTTCGTCAACGTCTACTTTCACCTCCTTCAATGCTAATTTATAAAGTCCCTTTTCATGTTCTGCACACAACCAGTAACCACGTGCCAACTCCGATTCAAACATTGAAAATTGTCCCTCGAGAGCCTTCCTGTAGAATATGATGTTGCGTTTGCTCCTATCCACTATTTCTTCTTCTGTGGTATTCTGCTCCTGATTTAAAAAAAAAATTAAAAATCAAAATTTTTCACTGCATATCCAGGGCAGTTTATTCTAAGTGCAATATTTCCACTAAAAAAACTAAACATAATAAGGAGCAAAGAAACCAGAGAATGCAGATACAGAAATCATTAAAATTCTTGAAACAAGTTCTTATGCCCATAAAGGATACTGTGTTCACTTCCAGAGGAAGAGAATACTTCCTTTATTTTATAATGTTATACTTTGAGTACCTGGGAGTCTGAAATGACAAATGCTTACTGTGACCCTGTAAAGTCCTCCTTATGAACATCTAGGGGTTTTTGCCAAAACTTGGAGAGCCGTGGCTATACCAACACCACATGGACTGGTGCAGTTCAACAAGTGGTTTCCCATCACCCTCTTCCCTTACCAGTAGCATGTACCTCCCATGAATGAATTAAAAGACATGGATGTATTAAAGCTAAGGACATGCAACCTATTGCTATGTGGAGTGGAAATTTGTGTTTCCTCAACTGTATCTGCCTGAGAGGCTATTTTTGACTCCAAGTATTTTAAAAGCACTTGTAGCCCCCCATAGCCCATTAAATGTCAAGTTGAGCTTGAGACCCTTTTTGTACTGCTGATAGTGAGTGGGAGAAGGGTAACATGTTCCATTTCTCAAACCTGTTATCCCTCCTGGTCAGTATTGCAAAGCATGACTTGAGGTGAAGGTTTATTATAATAATCTTAGAACTGCACTCACTAGAAATTCAATACATTTGGACTCGCTGCATGACATTTGATATGTCTTTGAGTTGTAATGAACTACAAAGGAGACTGGAAATGAATCCTTGAATCCACATGTTTTGCAGTTTGTTAACTCGTGGTAAATTACGTCAAACTTGATGCCTATGAAAAGGACAAAAACAAAGCATAAGCAATCATTTTTGTAACTAGAATCAAACTGGTCCCAGGAACCTGGGAATGTACATATGCACAGGACTTTAGGATATATTAGAATGCTGATTAACAAAAACACGCAAATCTTAACTTTATAAATAGAAGCACAGATTACAAAAGCAAGAAACTTAGGCTAGACCTTTATAAAAGTAAGGTTGGGCCTTGACCATAGCACTGTCCAATTTTGGCTTTGCATCGTTGGAAGGATGTCCAAGCCGTAATACGGAGAAGCTTTACTAGAATAGTGCCGGGTGAGGGACTTCAGTCATGTTGGGACACTGGCAAATTTGCGATTGTTTCCCTTACGTTAGAAAAGATTAAAATAAGATTTTATAGAGTTGTTCACAGTTCTGTAACATTTTGACATAGTAAGTCAGGAGTAACTTCTAAGTTTTAAAGGTCAGCACAGTTTAGACTAATTGAACTAAGTTAATTCCATCCCCCAAAATGGAGAATTCATTATTTTAATATGATAACTTTTTAAAATCTTTACTCCCACCACCAGCCATTCCACATTTTGCAATTCCCCCTTTCATGAAGATGTGTTCATGAGGTGGTATTGAGATCTGGTTGAACTGTGATGCTTTTGCTGATCAAATTGCCCTTCTATATCAATGACCCAGGGTCAAATGCTATTTGGATGAGATATTGGGGGATAGTCATGGAGCTAGTACAAACTGGTGTTAAGGCCTAGTTCTGGATGTAGGTTTGCTCACAGAGCTGAAAGGTTCTTTTTCAGATGTTTTATTACCATACTAGGTAACATCTTCAGTGACCCTCCGGACAGAGCTCAGTTTCAGATGTTAAGAAATTGGACCTGCCCTAAGATGTAGTATAATCTAACTGAGCTCAGATGCAAAATCACTCCCGTGTCCTTTATCAGGACTTTTGCCCAAAACATTGATTTTCCTGCTCCTCGGATGCTGCCTGACCTGCTGTGCTTTTCCAACACCACTCTAATCTAGACAACCCCTAGATGATGCAATTAGCCACAAAGCCATCAGGTAATCTGGTCAGTTTTAATCTCCTGCTCCAAATCAGCCCTTGGCAGGGCTCCTGAGAGACAGAGAGTTAATTTTGATCTAACACACATGAGGTGTCACCAGTCTCTGAGTTATGTTCTGCTAACTAATGATTGAAGTTTAAGAGAGCTGAAAGACCATCTTTCCCTTGAAAAACCCAAACTTACTTTCTTGTTGAAAGTTAGTCATGGAGCTGCCTGGTACAATTGTAGACATTATTGTTTTTTATAAATGTATTTGGCTATGTCATAACACCTCTGGAACAGGATGGTACTTGAATCTGGATTTTCTAACTCAGATGTAGACACTACCACTATGCCACAAGAGCTTTACCCTTTGCCTTTTCACTGGGTTGATTTGCAAAGAAACCCTAAACGTTGCAGATTGGAGAATGACCACTTTCACAAAACTTCTAATTGTAATTTCTGTGTATTTCTAGATATTCAGTTCCGAATAACTTACCATTCACTAAGTTGTCAGGCCTCATTGCTGATCACAGAGGGATTTAAAAAAATCAAATTAGTGACTAAGAGTCAGCAGCTAATTTCTATCTAGTCACACCACCCTTCCATTTTATTATAATTAAATAATTATTTTGCAAATATGAGAGACTGGGTGAGGGGAAGATCACAAGGAGTTGGGAGCTCAGATGCACAAGTAATTAAAAACAACAGTAGAAATGTATTTGGTCAGATGAGAATGTAATAGAATCTCAGGTTTTAGAGCAAGTGTTTGGGTACAGAAACTTCATGATTTGTTCATGGCATTTTGACAGCCTAAGCAAGACCAGTGTTTATTGCTTATTCCTAATTGTCTCTTGAGAAGATGGTGATGAACAGGCTTCTTAAACTGTTACAGTCCAGGTAATGAAGGGACACTCTCTGCTGCTAGAAAGGGGGTTCCATGATTTTTACCCCAGCAACAGATAAATAGACTCTGTGTCTCATGGCTGTCAGACAGGGATTGAGTGGGGTTTGTAATTGTAGAGTCTGTGGCCTGGCAAATCAGTACTGACATTAGGAGTTTGAGTTATCGGAGGGTAGAAGCAACTTTGGACAGTGGACAGTGTAGCTGGGATAAGAATGAACCATGGCACAGGGAGTGAGTTAGCAGTGGCTATGGGATATGCGGCAAGTTTCATAATCAGCATTGTACCAACAAAGTTAGAGAATGAACTGGTGGGACTTACCGACCCAAGTCACTCAACATTACTTGGATTGGTGAATGGTCACTTCTAGGCACCACAATTTTAGAAGAATTTAAAGGCATTCAGTTCTGTTGATAAACAAGAGTAGTTGGGACTATTTTCCTTAGAGAAGAGGATACTTGATAGATATGTTCAAAACCATTACGAGGTTTTGTTGAGTAAGAAAGTGAGAAACTTCCCTATGATGCAAAATTGAGGATCAGAAGGCACACTTAAAGTAGTTGGCAAAAGAGGGAATGGTGATAGGAGGAAATGTTTTCATTGCAAAAGATGGTTCAGATCTGGAGGCCACTACCTGAGAGTGTGGTGCAGAGAGGGAGCTGGATCACCCATCTAACAAAGTAAAAATATACAGGTCCATGGGGAATGGGTTGGGAGTGTATGAGTAGGTGAATTCCTTTCCCACAGCCTCTTGCTATGCTGCAATCATTCTGCAGTTTTTTATACATTGACCCAATACAGCAAAACACTAAACCCAACAGGCACACAGCATGTCTGTATGGGCTTTATCCTGTTAATTATAGATTCTATTGCAATTGCTCAGCCTCTTTCAGTACATACATAAACACCTAACAAACAAGAAAATAAATTTAATCAGAACTTCAAAATGACACAAAAATGTTCATTGATTATTCATTTGTTAAATTTCCCAACAAAAAAATACCATCAGCCTTTTCGATCTTATTCAGATCACGAAATTTTGCTTCTCCGCAACTTTCTTTTCCTGTGAATACCAATAGTTTCTGATGAAAATCCTTCACAAACACGCTGTCCTTGTGTGAAAATTCGAGACAGTCTTCCTCGAAATCTAAACAAAAATGAAGTATTTTACAGACAGGTGACAGCATCAAAAAGATCTTTTCTAAAATCACAATTCCCATCGAATTCAAAATAGGAACCTGCTCCTGAGCCTGTGACATCATCGCAACCAATAACAATGGGAACACCATCACTTATGCGGATAATCTTCCTATGATAGTTCTGCACTGTGGAAATTATCAGAATGGAATTATGGCTCCACACTTCTGAAAGAATCTTGATTGGAATGTGTAGGGTTCTCACTTCCTGGAAAATCAGGCCCATAATTTAAAAACTTTAATGCATTATCAGAATTTTGGGATGGCATACTTCCTTAAAAGTCTTTACACTGTCCCCTACATCCTTATCTCTAATAAATGTAAACAGCTAGTGGTTTTGTTTATTACTCAGCTAGAAAGAACTGGGGTGACACTGGCTCAGTGGTTAGCACTGTTGCCTCACAGCACCATGGATCTGGGTTTGATTCCAGTCTCAGATAACTGTCTGTGTGGGTATCCTCTGGATGTTCCAGTTTCCTTCCACAGTCCAAAGATGTGCAAGTTAGGTTGATTGGTCATGCTAAATTGACCCATAGTGTCCAGTGTTGCGCAGGTTGATGGGTTAGCCATAGTAAATATGGGGTTATGGGGATGGGGTGGGATGCTCTTCAGAAGGTCAGTGTAGACTCAATGGGCCAAATGGCCTATTTCTGCACTGTATGGATTCTATGATTCTCTGACAAGTCATGAATTGTTCAAAATATATCCCACTAAGTGCTGTAGTAGTGCCATACATCATGATGGAGGCATTCAGTGTGAAGATGGGATACTGACAGATGCAAGTAGATTGGGGATGTCAAGAAATGTTTCCCTCACCACCAGCTACGATCCAGTCTCGCAATGTTTTCCTTTGGGACTCAGTTGTCTCAGTCAGTACTAGTGCTACTGAGTGTCTCTTGGTGGTGGAGTCCCCCACTCAGAGTACATTCTGTTCCTTAACGCCCTAAGTGCTTCTTGCAAGAAGTGTTCAGATTTTAGAGACCAATTAATTGTATTGCTATGGGTCTGGAATCAAGATATTAAGTAAGGATGGCAGATTTCCTTCCTTAAGAAAGGCAGTAGTGGGTTATACCACATGTAGCCAGATAGCCATTTAGTTTGCAATTTTCTCCAGTTTTAAAAAATTAATGTTTCACCATTTTATTTGGAAGGCAATGAACCTGGGTCTCCAGAGAAATATCACAATCTCTGGAATACAAGTCCAGCAACAACACCTCAATGTCATCACCTGCCTGGATTCTTTTTGCTGAAACTGTACTCTCTCCAGCATGCACCCCAGTTCTTTTAGCTTCTCAGTATCTCCTCACCAATGTTTGACTCCCTCCATCATTCCCTTAGCCATTCCCTGAATTGTCAGCTGTGGCTCAGTAGCTCTCCTCTTGGACTGAGAAGGTCATGACTTCTAATCCCACTTCAAAGCAAATGATCTTAGTTAGTGCTGTGCTGCCCAAACAGCTCTTTCGGATGATCTGTCAAGCCAATGATTCTGTACACCCTCCCAGCAGAATGGTAAGGACCCTATGGGCACTATTCCAAACAATGGATTTAACATTAAAAAGCACAGATGATCCTGTCATTATCATACAGCCATTTGCAGGGACTTGCTGTGTATACATTGGTTGTCCTGTTTCATTTATTTCAGGGACTATGCTTCAATAGTATTTTAATGATGTCATGCAAGATGCTATAAAAATGCAAGTTATTTTTTAAATGTATTTACACAAGGATTTAAATGGATCATCAACTGCATTACAATAGAGAAAATAAACTTTATGTCGAGATGTCAAGGAGAGAGAAGGAAGTGTCTGACAGTATTGGAAGATGGAACCACAAAAATAGACTCTTCAGCATTTAAATATTTGGAAGTTTCCATATCTTACCTCTTGGAGATTCTTCATGTTTCCGCACAGGTTATAAAAGAAAAGAAAGAATTAATTCTTGACTGCTTGCTGTATTGGTTGTTATTGATAAGTATCATTCAAAAATGAATCATAAAATAAAACAGCTGTATATTGTCAGTTATAGATCAATGGCTAGCAGTTTCACCTCCTACTGAAAAGACTCCACCTCAGAGTATTGAGCTAGGCAGACACTTTTATTGCAGAGTGCTGCATTGTGTGGAGTGCCATCTCTCAGATGTGATGTTAAACTGAGGCACCAACCAATAGTTCCAGTACTTCACTTTACAGTGCGGGGAGAGTTCTTCAGGCACTCAAGGCTGTCTGCATTAATTCTGTCATAAGAGACTCCATGCCAAAAGTAAAAGGAACAGTCAAGTGTTTTGGGAATTTGTGAATAGCATTCAACATCCCATCTGAAAGACAGCATTCCCTCAGTCCCGGTTTCTGAGTTCAGCTCTGCTGAATGGGACTTGAACCCATGGCTTTTTGACCCGCAGTGTCACCCACAACTGATGGCTAAATATAAAGTTAACATCTCATATCATTTCCTGGGTTGAACTGATACTTAACACACCAGGCAAGAAGTGTTTAACCTACACTGAGTATTCACGGAATAGTGAGTACCTGACTGCGGTGTGCCACAACAAATTATTCAAAATTATCAGTATTGACTAAAAACAATTCTTTTAAGGAAGGGTTTTTTTGGTCTTCTGAACCTTAAACAACATTTGGTGATCAATTTGCAAGGTGTAAAAGTCTGAGATTGTTCAGTGGGTTTGTTCTTTGAATTCTGAGCAATGTTATGGCTCTTGCTGAATTACCACACCAGGAAGTCTGTGGGTTTAGGTTTAAGAATTAGTCTGTTATCTAGTCACCAGAGAGCAGTTTGTTTATGCTTCAGACTTTGGGATGAGGGTATGGGAAATTAATAGTTGAAATGATGTCATCTATAACTTAAACCAAGGTTGATATCAGATTGTCCAAGAGAACTAACTGAAGGAAATGAGAAAATTAAATCCCTTCATCTAAATTTAAATGTCCCCTAATCATTTCAGATCCATATAATCCCTTAAAAAAACCAAAAGAATCGCAAATGCTGGAAATCAGAAGCAAAACAAAAAAGTTGTTGGAAAAACCCAGCAGGTCCAGTAGCATTCATGAGAAGGGTCAATAGACCTGGAACGTTAATTTTGCTTTCTTTCCACAGATGCTGCCTGACCTGCTGAGTTTTTCCAACAATTTCTGGTTTTGATTCCATATAATGCCTTGGCCAGTTCAGAATAATGGATTGTATGTGGATGAGCACTAGAAATGTCATAACATTCAATGTTGTAACATAAGCCACGTGTTGGAAAGTGAGATTAGTGTAGAAAGATCAGTGCAGACTCGATAGGTCAGAAGGGACTCTCCTGTGTGGTATAATTCAATTGTCCAAAGAGCCAAAAATGCTCAAGCTACTGATCAAAAAGTTAAAATGTTTAATTTCAGTCTTAATGGAAACAGTTATGCCTCTCTCTATCTTCTCTCTATCTCTGAGCAGGTTAGATTTGTAGATAATCATATTTTTCCATTCACACACCCAGCATCTGATCAGATATTGATATTTTCAAGAGCTGGGGCTTTTCAAAGTAAATTTCAATACTTTTCTTTTTCAGACTTGGTCATGTTCACATCCTGCATGTGCAAAGTTGGTAAGATCTCAATGTTCCAAAAGTTGTAATGTGTTAGTGGCTGCATGAAGGTCACTAAGTGCAGCACAAAGATGTAGAAGCAAGTTCTGGTTAAATTGTAAGGAGCCCCAGTTGCCCCCATGAGAATCTAACCTTCTGAATTTTTAACACGTATGGATGGTGATGTGTTACAGTTCACTGAGAATCCAAGTTATTCTGGTGACAAGTACCTTTAATTGCATGTTATAATCAACATTCCCTGAAATTTGAAACAAAAACAGAAATTGCTAGGGAAACTCGGCAGGTCTCACAGAACCTGTGGAGAGAGAGAGAAACAGATTTAATGTTTTAGTTCCAGTTCTGAAGAAGAGTCGCTGGAACCAAAACATGAAATCTGAGACATCCCTACTGCTGAACTCCAATCCCTCTTGTACTGAAGGTACAGTATACCATTTGCCTTCCTAATTGCTTGATGCAGTTGCCTGTTATTTTCATTTACTGGTGTACAAGAAAACAGAGGTCATTTTGTGCTCTACACTCCCCAATATATTGCCATTTAAATACTTTATATTTATTTTTTCCATACTAAACTTCACATCTAACCTTGTTGTACTGCATTTGTCATGTGTTTACCCACCCACTCAACTTGTCTAGATCACTTTAAGACTCCTTGCATTTCCTAAAAACTCACAATCTTGCCCTGTTTTGTGTCATCAGTAAACTTGGAAATGTTGCAGTTCTAGGTCATTAATATATAATGTGAATAATGGGGTCTAAGTACCGATCCTTGCAGTACCCTACCAAACATTACTTGCCATTTAGAAAAGACCCATTTATTCCCACTCTGTTTCCTGTCTGTCAAACAATTCTTAATCCATGCCAATATATTGTTCTGTATCCCATGTGCTTTAAGTTTGTCTCCTAAACTCTAATGAAGGAGCTTATCAAAAGCCCTCTGAAAATCTAAATTGCATCTACTCTGGTAATTACATCCTCAAAGAATTCCAGTGGGTTTGTTAAGCATGATTTACCTTTCATCAATCCAGGTCTCATTTAATTGGAGAGACAGGCCGCCTACTTGTTCTATTATCGCATCTTTTATTATAGGCTGTAGTATTTTCCACATCTGTTAGTCTAACAGGTCTGTAATTGTCTGTTTTATCGCTTCTCTTTTTTAAATAGTGGGTTAAAACGGCCACCGTTTAATCTGTAGGAATTCTCCAGTGTGTGTAGAACTTTGGAAGATGACAACCAATATATCCAATATTTACAGGGCCACTTCCTTTAGTAGGAGAAAGTGAGGTCTGCAGATGCTGGAGATCAGAGCTGAAAATGTGTTGCTGGAAAAGCGCAGCAGGTCAGGCAGCATCCAAGGAGCAGGAAAATCGACGTTTCGGGCATGAGCCCTTCTTCAGGAATGAGGAGAGTGTGCCAAGCAGGATAAGATAAAAGGTAGGGAGGAGGGACTTGGGGGAGGGGTGTTGGAAATGCGATAGGTGGAAGGAGGTTAAGGTGAGGGTGATAGGCCGGAGTGGGAGGGGGAGTTGAAGTGTTGAGCCACGGGGTGGTTGGGTTGGTTGGTGCGGGTGTCCCAGAGGTGTTCTCTGAAACATTCAGCAAGTAGGCGGCCTGTCTCTCCAATATAGAGGAGGCCACATCGGGTGCAGTGGATGCAGTAAATGATGTGTGTGAAGGTGCAGGTGAATTTGTGACAGATATGGAAGGATATCCGCCACAAATTTTCCAGCAACACATTTTCAGCACTTCCTTTAGTAGTCTCGGATGTAGATTATCAAGCTCTGGAGATTTGTCAGCCTTTAACCCCATTAATTTTCCAAAGAATTTTCTCACTAATACTGATTTTCATTAATTCTGTTCTCTCACTAGATCTAGACCTATTTCCAGGAGGTTATTTGTTCCCACTTTTGTGTTCAATTCTTCTGTTATTTCTTTGTTCCCCATTAAAATTTCCCCAGTTTTTGACTGTGAGGTGCTTGTATTTGTCCTTAGTAATCATTTTCTCTTCTCATTTTTATATAAGATTTTATGATCAGTTTCTATGTTCCCTGCAATTTTGCTCTCGTCCTCTATTTCACCCCTCTTGATCAAACTTTTTGTCCTTAGGCTTGCTGCGTAGGTTTCCTCCGGGTGCTCCGGTTTCCTCCCACAGTCCAAAGATGTGCAGGTCAGGTGAATTGGCCATGCTAAATTGCCCATAGTGTTAGGTAAGGGGTAAATGTAGGGGTATGGGTGGGTTGCGCTTCGGCGGGGCGGTGTGGACTTGTTGGGCCGAAGGGCCTGTTTCCACACTGTAAGTAATCTAATCTAATCTAATCTAATCTAATCTAAATTTTGCAATTCTCCAAATCCTCCAAATGCTACATATATGGGCAACTCTAAATGTCTCCTCTTTAAATCTGATATCCCAAATTTCATGTGTTTTATTTATTTTTATTACATGTTTTTTTTATGTCAGACAGGAATTAATCATTGTTGTATTTCATGCACATTTTTTTAAAATATGAAGTGTTGCCAATTTGCTCTTAACCCCTGTAACACATTTCTGCAACCCATCCTTGCCAACCTGTGCCTCATACTCTCATGGTTCCTTTTTATTCAAATCAGGACCCTGTTTCAGCTATGACCACTTCAATAATTATGTTAAACCTGCATTGAACTTATGCGACACTTGGAACACTGTGTGGAGTTGTTTTATATTTATATATAAAAGTCTATTTAGAGGTGATAGGACAGTGTAGTAAAGGTTTACAAGGATGATGCCTGAAATGTCTGAGAATGATTCAGTCTTTTCTCTTGAAAACAAAATAAGGCTGAGAGGTAACCTAATTGAGGTGAAGGGTTTTGGAAATTTATAATAGAGTTTGATAGAATGGAAACCAAGAGAACATTTTCTCTTGTGGATAAAATAACGCCACAGGGGCTGGTATCCTGTCACCAAGTCACCCTTTACTTAGAGAGTCATAGAGATGTACAGCATGGAAACAGACCCTTCAGTTCAACCCGTCCATGCCAACCAGATATCCCAACCCAATCTAGTCCCATCTGCCAGCACCCAGCCCATATCCCTCCAAACCCTTCCAATTCATATACCCATCCAAATGTCTCGTAAATGTTGCAGTTGTACCAGCTTCCACCATTTCCTTTGGCAGCTCATTCCATACACGTACCACCCTCTGCGTGAAAAAGTTGCCCCTTAGGTTTCTTTTATCTTTCTCCTCTCACCCTAAACCTATGCCCTCTAGTTCTGGACTCCCCTACCCCAGGGAAAAGACTTTGTCTTTTTATCCTATTCATGCCCCTCAATTTTGTAAGCCTCTATAAGATCACCCCTCAGCCTCTGACACTCCAGGGAAAACAGCCCCAGTCTGTTCAGCCTCTCCCTATAGCTCAAATCCTCCAACCCTGGCAACATCTTTGTAAATCTTTTCTGAACCCTTTCAAGTTTCACAAAATCTTTCCGATATGAAGGAGACCAGAATTGCACGTAATATTCCAACAGTGGCCTAACCAATGTCCTGTACAGCCGCAACATGACCTCCCAACTCCTGTACTCAATACTCTGACCAATAAAAGAAAGCATACCAAACGCCTTCTTCACTATCCTATCTACCTGCGACTCCACTTTCAAGGAGCTATGAACCTGCACTCCAAGGTCTCTTTGTTCAGCAACCCTCCCTAGGACCTTACCATTAAGTGTATAAGTCGTGCTAGGATTTGCTTTCCCAAAATGCAGCACCTCGCATTTATCGGAGTTAAACTTCATCTGCCACTTCTCGGCCGATTGGCTCATCTGGTGAAGTTCCTGTTGTAATCTGAGGTAACCCTCTTCGCTGTCCACTACACCTCCAATTTTGGTGTCATCTGCAAACCTACTAACTGTACCTCTTATGCTCACATCCAAATCATGTATGTAAATGACAACAAGTAGAGGACCCAGCACCGATCTTTGTGGCAATCCACTGGTCATAGGCCTCCAGTCTGAAAAACAACCCTCCACCACCACCCTCTGTCTTCTACCTTTGAGCCAGTTCTGTATCCTAATGGCTAGTTATCCCTTTTTTCCGTGAGACCTAACCTTGCTAACCAGTCTTCCATGGGGAACCTTGTAGAACGTTTTACTGAAGTCCAAATGGATCACATCTACTGCTCTGCCCTCATCAATTTCCTTTTGTTACTCCTTCAAAAACGCAATCAGGTTTGAGAGACATGATTTCCCACGCACAAAGCCAAGTTGACTATCCCTCATCAGTCCTTGCCCTTCCAAATAACTGTACGTCCTGTCCTTCAGGATTCTCTCCAACAACTTGCCCACCACCGAGGTCAGGCTCACTGGTCTATAGTTCCCTGGCTTCTCCTTACTACCCTTCTTAAATAGTGACACCACGTTAACCAACCTCTAGTCTTACGGCACCTCACCTGTGACTATCGATGATACAAATATCTAAGCAAGAGGCCCAGCAATCACTTCTCTAGCTTCCCACAGAGTTCTGGGTACACCTGATCAGGTCCTGGGGATTTATCTACCTTTATGCATTTCAAGACATCCATCATTTCCTCCTCTGTAATATGGACATTTTGCAAGGTGTCACCACCTATTTCACTACTTCCTATATCTTTCATATCCTTTTTTCAGTAAATACTGATGCAAAATACTCGTTAAGTATCTCTCCCATTTTCTGCGGCTCCAGATAAAGGCCACCTTGCTGATCTTTGAGGGGTCCTATTCTCTCCCTAGTTACCCTTTTGTCCTTAATGTACTAATAAAAACCCTTTGGATTCTCCTTAACTCTATTTGCAAAAGCTATCTCATGTCTCCTTTTTGCCCTCCTGATTTCCCTCTTAAGTATACTCCTACTTCCTTTATACTCTTAAGGATTCACTCGATTTATCCTGTCTATACCTTACATATGCTTCTTTCTTTTTCTTAACCAAACCCTCAATTTCTTTCGTCATCCAGCATTCTCTATATCTACCAGCCTTTCCTTTCACCATGACAGGAAATTACTTTCTCTGGATTCTGGTTATCTCATTTACACATGGAGAGTCCTTCACACTGATCCAGGTCCCTCAGTCTTTTTGTGTGTGTGCGCGCAGGTGTAGGACACAGTGAAGAACAATGAGTGTGTAAATCTTTATTTATATTCCACCACCAGGATGAAAGGAAACACTCGAATGGCAAGTGCCCTTCTCAACAAAGGGCAATGCTGTGTGATCAAAAAGTCAAGGGGAGGGCAGGGATTAAATCAAAGACACTCCTCTTTTTATTTCCGGTTATGTTTTTCCCCCCTCTTTCTCCTTGCCCCCACACTACCACCTAACTGCGGTAGTGCTTATATTTTCCCCAGCACCCATGTTGTGTGTGTGCAGGTGTGAGACACAGTGAAAGACAGGAGGCGTACAAATCTTCAAATCAATTTCCACCAGCAGGAAGAAAGGAAACATCAGGATGGCCAGTGACAAGCAGTGCCCTTCTCAACAAAGGGCAATGCTGCGTGATCAAACAGTGAAGGGGAGGGCAGGGATCAAATCAAAGACACTCCTGTTCTTTTTTTTTCTGGGCGGGGTCCCAGAGACCAGCAGTGGGAGTGCTGGTCTCTCCTTCTCCTTCTCTCTTCCTGTAGGGCAGCTGGTCTAGGGATAGTCGCCTTCAAGGAGAGTCCTTGCACATACACTCAAATTAGGCAAACACCCAAGTGGCCAGTGACAAACACTGCCCTTCACATCAAAAGGCAGTGCTGTGTGATCAAACAGTGAAGGGGAATGAGTCCCCTGTTTATTTTTTTTAACCCCCACACTACCGCCTAAGTGCGGTAGACACTCCTGCTCTTATCTATCAGCCAATGCTCTCTGATTGGACTGGATTAACAGCCCCAGTCAGACAATGCTTATTCTATGAGGTCCACCTGGGCTGAATTTATCACAATCACTTAATTGGGGTAATTTTACGTGAGGGAAAATATGAGGTATGAGTGGAGCATTATCACCCACACACACTGGTTGGACCAAATGACTATTTTATGTTGTATATCGTATATAACCAGAACTTTATCTCAATTCCTTCTAATTGTTTTTTCTGCTGCATAGTCCTCATGAAGCTATGCATCTTAGAGGAAATTACTTAACAATACAGTTCAATTGAGTTTAATTAAATCTTCCAGATAAAGAACAAGCATTTCCATGGTTACATTCGAGCCTAAAGAAGGAGCACACGGTATCTACCAACACCCTCAAGCTGTTCAGGGAGAGGTGTGCGCTGCAGGGAGTGGAGAGTTTTATTTCCCCCTCCAACTCTATTTTGGTTTAATCCCTGCCCTCCCCTTCACTGTTTGATCATGCAACATTGCCCTTTGTCGAGAAGGGCATTACTTGTCACACTGACCACTCGGATGGTGGAAAATGAATAAACATTTCTACACCTGTTGTCTTTCACTGTCTCACACCTGCATATACACACACACAAGTGCTGAGGCAAATTAGAAGCACTACCACTGTTAGGTGGTCGTGTGGGAAATAAGGGGGAAAAAGAGACAAAGGAAAAAAGAACAGGCATTTGCTAATTTGCCCCCAGTCTAATTTTCCATTAACTTTCAAAATTCTGCTCATTTTGCAATTCCAGCAAATGGAATATTAACACAAAACCCTCAGTATCAGATGAGAGGCTGTTGAATCTGTTTCTGTTAGCCTTGTCCTTGGAAGCAGATCCTCACTCAATAAGGATGTGGTGAAATATTCACTCTGCAAATGAGACCATCTCACTGAGCCCTCACTGTGATTCAGTGAGTTTACTGAGTGAATAATTAACTCTGCCACACACCCCAGTGAGTGTGCAATCTGAGAACTGCAGCTGGCCCCCATGCCCCAGAATAGGAAAGAAAAAAATCAGTCAGGGTGCCAGATTCTAAAATAAAAAACAAAGAGCCGCAAAAACTGGAAATCTGAAACAAAAACAAATTGCTGTAGAAACTCAACAGGTCTGGCATCATCTGTGGGGACAGCAAAACAAATTTAATGTGTCTGTTCCAGCAACCCTTCTGCAGAACCAAAACATTAAATCTGTTTCTCTCTCTACAGGTGCTATCAGACCTGTTGAGCTTCTCCAGCAATTTCCATTCTTGTTTCAAATTACAGGGAACATGTACTTTTAAATAGATGTTGTAGTCAATGTCACCACAACAACTTAGATTCTGAGTGAACTGTAACACATCACCATCCACATGTGTTAAAATTGACAAAACTAAAACCCTCTAGACTGGGGAGAAGAAGACATTAATCTGGGACACTCGATTATTAGATCTGTGACAGTCTACAATGCTATCATTTCCCCCATTCTTGTTTCAGTGTCTGTGTCTGGGTTTGTATGCTTGTGTTTGCACGTATGCGCACATATTGCAGTCATTCGGCCTGTTGGTCTATGTTAGGTTAATTTTGTAAAAGAATAAAGAGCCTCGATGGAAGGGGCAAGAGAGTTAAGTCTGTGTGACTTCAAATTCTCCAGAATTCAGAGAGGGTGAACAGAGACCTCAATGAGTGGGGAGTTTTCTAATCCAACATTGGGTTCAGAATTTGCGTCTTTATTTTTCTTCCCAAATATCAAATGTGAATCATTCAAAAAAGACCTACCTTCAAGCCACAAGATGCCATTCTTGAACTCAACTGGTCTCAGTTTCTGCCACTTTTCCATTTCTTGTAGGATAAGAGACTGAGGAATAACAACAATAAATCATGAAACTTATTTACAAACGAGTCATTATATTATCAATTGAATGAAGGAACTGAGGGCATTCTGGCTAAGTTTGCAGACAATATAAAGATAGGTAGAGGGACAGGTAGCATTGAGGAAGCAGGGAGGCTGCAAAAGGATTTGGACAGGTTAGGAGAGTGGACAAAGAAGTGGCAGATGGAGTACACCGTGGGAAACTGTGAGGTCATGCACTTTCATAGGAAGAATAGAGGCATGGACATTTTTGTAAATGGGGAGAAAATTCAGAAATCTGAAGTGCAAAGTGACTTGGGAGTTCTCATCCAGGATTCTCTCAAGGTAAACTTGCAGATTGAGTCAGTAGTTAGGAAGGCAAATCCAATGATGGCGTTTATTTTGAGAGGACTTGAATGTATTAGCAGGGATGTACTTCGGAGGCTCTGTAAGGCTCTGGTTAGAACACATTTGAAGTATTGTGCACAGTTTTGGGTCCCATACCTCAGGAAGAATGTACTGGTGCTGCAGCATGTTCAGAGGAGGTTCACAAGAATGGTCTTGGGAATGAAAAGTTTAACATATGAGGCATGTTTGAGGACTGGGTCTATACTCAATGGAGTTTAGAAGGGACCTAATTGAAACTTGCAGAATACTCAATGGCTTGGACAGAGTAGATGTTGGGAAGATGTTTCCATTGGTAGAGATTAGGACCTGAGAGCACAGCCTTCGAGTAAGGGGAAGGCTTTTTAGAACAGAGATAAGGAGAAACTTCTTCAGCCAGACAATGGTGAATCTGTGGAATTCATTGCTACAGGAGACTGTGGAGGCCAGGTCATTGAGTACATTTAAGACTGAGAGATTGTTTCTTGAGTATCAAGGGAACCAAGGGTTACAAGGAGAAAGCAAGAGAATGGGGTTGAGAAACTTATCAGCCATGATTGAATGGCGGAACAGACCTGATGGGCTGAATGGCCTAATTTCTGCTCCCATGTCTTATGGTCTTAGTCAGTTACCAGTCCAGATTACTTCCCCCAGGGATCACCTGTCCTGGAATCATCCAAAGAGTGTCTAATAATTCCCGACAGTCAGCTGGGTCAGGACACCAATTTTATCTACAAAAATATCAAAATATCCCAACCTGAGGAGTCTACATACCAGTAATTAGCCAAAGTCAAAAATAATTATGGACAATGGTTTTATGATCACAGGGACTTGGTTGAAGGAAGAGCATGACTGGCAACTAAATGTTCCAGGATATAGATGCTTCAGACAGGACAGGGAGGGAAGTAAGGGGAGGGGTAGGAGTTGCATTGCTGGTCACGGATGATATCAGACTGTGCTAAAGGTGGACAATATGGAGGGCATGAGCAGTGAGGCATTATGGGTAGAACTTAGAAATAAGGGTGCAGTTACATTGGTGGGGCTGTATTACAGGCCTCCCAACAGCAAGGGACATGCCTATCCTGCACTATCTTCAACCTAGCTTTTTAAAGCCTCCCACATATCAAATGTGGACTTTCCTTCAAATAGCTGTGTCCAATCCCCATTTCCCAGCTCCTACCTAATTTTGATATAATTGGCCTTGGCCTGGTTTAGTACTTGTCCCTAGAAGAACAAATAGGTAAACAGATTATGGAAAGCTGTAGAGGCAACAGGGTGGTGGTGATGGGAGATTTTAATTTTCCCAACATTGACTGGGATACATTTAGATGTCAGAGTTCTGGATGGGACAGCGTCCAGGAGAGTTTTCTAGAGCAGTATGTCAATAGTTCGAAGAGAGAAGGGGCCATATTGGACCTGGTACTGGGGAAATAGCCAGGACAGGTGGTAGAAGTTGCAGTGAGGGATTTCTTTGGGAATAGTGACTACAATTCTACAAGTTTTAGAATACTCGTAGACAACAATGAGAGTGGTCCTAAGGGACAAGTACTAAACCAGGCCAAGGCCAATTATATCAAAATTAGGCAGGAGCTGGGAAATGGGGATTGGACACAGCTATTTGAAGGAAAGTCCACATTTGATATGTGGGAGGCTTTAAAGAGCTAGGTTGAAGATAGTGCAGGATAGGCATGTCCCTTTCAAAACAAGGGATAGGAAAGGCAAGGTTTGTGAACCGTGGATGACAGGAGAAATTGTGCGACTAGCCAAGAGGAAAAGGGAAGCATACATAGGTCCAGGCAGCTAAGAACAGAACGGGCCCTGGAGGAATATTAAGAGAGTAGGACCAATCTTAAGCGAGAAATCAAGTGGTCTAAAAGGGGTCATGAAATAACTTTAGTGAGCAGAATTAAGGAGAATCCCAAGGCCTTTTATTCTTATATAAGAAGGAAGATGGTAACCAGAGTAAGGGTTGGTCCACTAAAAGATAAGGAAGGAAGGTTGTGTGTCAAACCTGAGAAAATGGGTGAGATTCTCAATGATTACTTTGCATCAGTGTTCACTGAGGAGTGGGAGATGATGAATGCTGAGATTAGAGATAAAAATTTGTTTACTCTGGATCATGTTGACATAAGGAGGGAAGATGTTTTGGGTAGGCTAAAGGATATTAAGGTGAACAAATCCCCAGGACCAGATGGGATCTATCCCAGGTTGCTGAGGGAGGTGAAAGAGGAAATAGCTGGGGCTCTGACAGATATCTTTGTAGCATCCTTAAACACAGGTGAGGTGCCAGAGGACTGGAGCATTGCTCATGTTGTCCCCCTGCACAAGAAGGGTAGTAAGGATATTCCAGGTAACTAAGACCAGTGAGCCTGACGTCAGTGGTGGGAAGTTGCTGGAGAAGGTACTGAGTTATAAAATCTATTTATATTTGGAAAAGAATGAGCTTATCAGTGATAGGCAACATGGTTTTATGCGGTGTAGATTGTGCCTTACCAACTTAGAGTTCTTTGAGGAAATGACCAAGTTGATAGATAAAGGAATGGCTGTAGATGTCATATGTTAAAATTGGTTCAGACGCATTTAGAATATTGTGTACAGTTCTGATCACCACATTACCAAAAGGATGTGGATGCTTGAAGAGGGTGCAGAGAAGGTTGACAAGGATGTTGCCTGGTATGGAAGATGCTGGCTATGAAGAGAGGTTGAGTAGATTAGAATTATTTTCATTAGAAAACAGGAGATTGAGGGGGAACCTGATTGAGGTCTACAAAATCATGAAGGGTATAGACAGGGTAGATAGAGATAAGCTTTTTCCCCAGGGTGAGGGATTCAATAACAAGAGGTCATGCGTTAAAGGTGAAAAGTTTAAGGGGATGTACACAGCAAGTACTTTATACAGAGGGTGATAGGTGCCTGGAACGCGTTGCCAGCAAAGGTAGTAGAGGCAGGCACAGTAGATTAATTTAAGGTGCATTTGAACAGTTGCATGAGTAGGTGGGGAGCAGAGGGATACAGATGCTTAGGAATTGGGCAAAAGGTCTAGACAGTGGATTTGGAAAGGTTCAGGCTTGGAGGGCCGAAGGGCCTGTTCCTGGGTGGTAAATGTTCTTTGTTCTTTACCTGTTTCACAGATGTAGTGTGGTCTTTTATAAATCCTAGTGTTTAGCTTATTTCTTCTTGGTGTGTCTAACTTGATTGGATGTTAATTTTCTCATCTGAATTATTTTCAGTATTCTTTCTGGCTCAATAAACACAGTCAGCATTGATCCACAGGAGAATGGGGAATAAAAACCCACAGTCTCACCCAAAAGAACACACTTTCAACGGTGTAACATTCCTTCAGGACTGCATTGACAATCTCAGTCTAGATGATGGACACAAGAGCTGGGCTGAACACCTTCTGGCTCAAAGACAGAGTGCTATTCAGCAGAGAAGAGTTCTGAAGAAGTCATATCAGACTTGAAACATTGTTTGTCTCTACAGATGCTGCCAGACCTGCTGAGTTTCTTCAGCTGTTTTTATTTCAGATTTATTTTGTTTTTATGCTACATAATCAACTTTGCCTGAGAACAGGGGGCAGAGGCTGAATGACCATTGGACACCTCAGACCTGAATCCAGGTTCCTGTGTTTCATTAAACTCATCACAGAAGCTTAAGTCTAGTAGCTATCAGCATAAGTACATTTTCTAATACATGAGAAATGAGAATGTGGATCTTGCTGTTACAGAGGAAGTGGGTGAAGTTAATCATTTCAATGTATTTTAAGGGGAAGCTGGGCAGACGACTCAGGTAACTCATGGTTTGCAATGCAGGATGATACCAACTGTGTGGTTTGGGTAGATTGGCCATGCTAAATTTCCCATATTGTTCAGGGGTGTGCAGGGTAGGTGGATTAGCCATGGTAAAAACCCTCATGTAGGGTTACTGGGATGGGGTGAGTCTGGGTGAGATGTTCTTTGGAGGTCAGTGCCTCTTTTTACACTGTAGGGATGCTGTGATTCTATATGGAGAGAATGAGACTCAGATGGTCTACTCGTTGCTATGTTTTGTCAGATTGTGGGTTGGGACCTATCAGAAGGGGATGGAGCCAGGTCCCTTCAGGGACACCTTGCCTTTCACAGAATGTTTTTCTGTCTAGTCCTAGGTTTGGTGTCTAATGTTAGTGAGACTTGTACATTGAATTATGGTGATTTTTACAGCACAGAAAGGCCAGAAGACATAGGAGAGAAATTAGAGGTAAAAACAATGACTGCAGATGCTGGAAACCAGATTCTGGATCAGTGGTGCTGGAAGAGCATAGCAATTCAGGCAGCATCCGAGGACAGGCAAAATCGACGTTTCGGGCAAAAGCCCTTCATTAGGGCTTTTGCCCGAAACGTCGATTTTGCCTGTCCTCGGATGCTGCCTGAATTGCTATGCTCTTCCAGCACCACTGATCCAGAATAGGAGAGAAATTAGGCCATTCAGCCCATCAAGTCTGCTTTACCATTCGATCATGACTGATCAGTTTTTCAACCCCATTTTCCCCACTTTCTCCCCATAACCTTTGATCTCCTGGGCAATTATCCATCTCTGTTTTAAATATACTCAGTGACCTGGCCTTCGCAGTCTTCAGTGGCTGGCTAAAGAAGTTTCTCCTTATCTCCCTTTACCCTAACGTTGTGCTCTCAGATCCTTGTCTCTCCTGCCAACCGGAACACCTTCACAACATCCACTCTGACAGGGCCATCTGCTCTATAGTGGTGCTAATGCTGCACATAAACCTCTTCCCAATCTCACCCCATCATCAGCATAATGCTTTCTCCCTCATAGTTTAAACAGATTTTCCTTGAAATGATATTCACTACTGGCTGTGGGAGCGAGTTCTATACTCGCCACACTCTCTGGGTAAAGACATTTCTCCTGAATTCCAAATAGGATTCATCAGTGCTTATTGCGCTTCCCAGCTTCGGTCAGCTGCCCACCACACAGGTGGAAATATATTTACTATATTGACTCCTGTGTCCCCTCCAAACTGCACAGTAGCAGGAAAAATGAGAGGAAACTTAGGCTGAACCGATCAAAATTTTCCAGAAATGTAAACACTTTCAGTAGATCAACCCTCCGGCATAAAGAGTATCAGCCTATCTCGAGCTGGGTGTGTACGTCAAACTCCAATCCTGTAATACCTATGTATTCTTTTTTTGTCAAAGTAGATCTGTTTCACAATTTAGCGGTAGTTTAACCAAGGGTCACCTAATGAGCCTCCTATTCGATTCCATCACTTCAAAATTAAACATCAACGTTAATTATTAGAAAACCAAAAAAAAACACTTACTTTAGTGAGAATCACTCTGGTGACTATGTCCACCCTCCGCCTTGCAAACATAGATTGTGTATTCTCCTGCTTCTGTACAAACTGAGCTTTTTATCCACCCACAGCTGACAGATGATTCATTTCCTTCAGTGATGTCATTTATTGCACTTTCTCCCTCGGTGTATTTCTAATTTATTTGAAGGAAGTGCGATCACGGGTTAAACCAGTATTTATTGCCCAAACCTAATTACTCTCGAGGC
Organism: Chiloscyllium plagiosum; assembly: GCF_004010195.1. Classification (NCBI taxonomy): domain Eukaryota; kingdom Metazoa; phylum Chordata; class Chondrichthyes; order Orectolobiformes; family Hemiscylliidae; genus Chiloscyllium; species Chiloscyllium plagiosum. The sequence continues at coordinate 3,274,506 of NC_057744.1, read as the reverse complement.
AGTGGTGTTGAGCTGCAGCCTTGGAGGCAGCCGGACAAAGTGCCAGGATTTCGGCAGAAGTTTTATCAGCTTTCAACTCTTCATTGACTGTTTCAGGTGAGATAGATACAACCAGCCCCCACCACTCAGACACTGCCCTTACCTCACCTCCCACCACACCTCCACCCCTCACACACCCCTCACACAATCCCAATCCCACATCCACTCCCAAATGCTCTAAACACGCTCCCCCATCCTTCATGCACTCATTACACACTGTGAGATCTCATATTTTTAATGAGAGTCCGAGTCGCGGGGCAGATTCAGGTGACCTTTATTGTGATTTACATATCAGGTACAGCACAGCAAAAAAGCTTCACAATGTCTTATACAATTTAGAGTACACACATCAACAACCCCACCTTGTTCAAATACAGTTGGTCAGCAGCCCGCGGTATTACCCCTCTGTAATCAGCTTTCCAGTACAGCATCTTAGACAATTTAAGCTTGCCTCAGCAAAACGACAGAGGTGGACATGCTTGTGGTCCACCCCCCAAATCACTCATGATATTTTCCAGACTCTCATCTCCCTTTTTGAGGCCTTTCACAATGGATACTGTATTCAAGTAACATTTGCCAACTGCATGTGTTAACTGCCAATTAATTAGATACTTACCTATCACTTCAGGAACTGTTTAAATCCCTCACTACAGGAAATACAAAGGGATATTAATTTTTGATCAGATCCAACAAAGTTATGTGGTTACTAATGTTGAATTCTTTAAAAATTGTTTGGAATGTGGATTGAATGAACACATTAAGAATGTCTGCTAATCTCTGTATTCCTTTCTCCCTGTAATGATAAGGGGTTGCTTTTATTGTCTGAAACTGGATTGGATATTTCTCTTCAATGCTTTGAGTGCTATAACTAATTTGGAATCTAGATCTATAATTATTGATTAAACAATTAGTTAGTGTATTATGCATTAGCTGCAATCTTGTATTGCTATTGTTATCAAATGAGAAATCTATGTCTTAGCACATTCAACAACCTTGAGTAAATGTTAGTCAGCTGTGTTCTGCTGTATTAGCCATGGGAGCTGTCAGTCATTTTGTGCTGCTGAGTCATGGGGAGACCTAACACACAACACCCCCACCCATCACACACTATTCTCCATCCCTCTCACACTCCCCCAACCCCTCAGACACCCCCCCATCCCTCACACCCTCCCACACGCTCTCCATCCCTCACACAGTACCCCACAGCTACACCCCCAAAGAACCTGCATCACACATACCCCCCTGTCACCTATGCCTGTTATCATGCACCTGCCTCACACACACACACTGGGTGGTGTAGTCAGGATGCCATGAGTTATAATTCAGCATATGTCCTGGGCCCATGGGGAATCCCACTGTGGCAAATGGTGAAATTTTTATTTGGTAGGGGAATAGCATTTAAGAGTCACAGAGTCATAGAGATATACAGCACGGAAACAGACCCTTTGGTGCAACTCGTCCATGCCGACCAGATATCCCAACCCAATCGATTCCCACCTGCCAGCACCTGGCCATATCCCTCCAAACCCTTCCTATTCATATACCCATCCAGATGCCTTTTAAATGTTGCAATTGTACTCGCCTCCACCACATCCTCTGGCAGCTCATTCCAAACACGTACCATCCTCTGAGTGAAAACGTTGTCCCTTAGCTCTCTTTTATATCTTTCCCCTCTAACCCTAAACCTATACCCTCTAGTTCTGGACTCCCCCACCCCAGGGAAAAGACTTTGTATTTATCCTATCCATGCCCCTCATGATTTTGAAAACCTCTATAAGGTCACCCCTCAGCCAGGGTTCAGAAAAGGGTTCAGAAAAGATTTACAAGGATGTTGTCAGGGTTGGAGGATTTGAGCGAAAGGGAGAGGCTGAACAGGCTGGGGCTGTTTTCCCTGGAGCATTGGAGGCTGAGGGGTGACTTTATAGAGGTTGACAAAATCATGAGGTGCACGGATAGGGTAAATAGACAACATCATTTCCCTGGGGTAGGGGAGTCCAGAACTAGAGCGCATAGGTTTAGGGTGAGAGGGGAAAGATACAAAAGAGACCTAAGGGGCAACTTTTTCATGCAGAGGGTGGTACGTTAATGGAATGAGCTGACAGAGGAAGTGGTGGAGGTTAGTACAATTGCAATATTTAAAAGGCATTTGGATGGGTATATGAATAGGAAGGGTTTGGAGGGATATGGACCGGGTACTGGCAGGTGGGACTAGATTGGGTTGGGATATCTGGTCGGCATGGATGGATTGGACCGAAGGGTCTGTTTCTGTGCTGTACGTCTCTATGACTCCATGGCTAATCCTGCTCCTATATTTCATGGCTATGAGAGCAATGAGCCTTTAAGATCCACATGCTCATCAAACTCCAGGCTTCACGCTGTGCACCTCTTCATCACCTTCTCAAGTGCAACTAGAGACAGGTCGTAAAAATGCTCACCCAGCTAGCGATGCCCACGTCCCATGAATGAATAAAAAAGAACTTAAGCAGGAGCCAGTGAGGGTCAGCAAGACTTGGATGATAAAGAAGAGGGACTTGAGGACAAGTTAAAACATAGGCAGCAGATCTTTGGCTGGCCTCAAGTTTGAGGTTTCATATCCTCGAGTTTCCATAAGCCCCAATCTTACAAACGCTGATGAGCAGGAAAGGATATGAATGTGTCCCACCCTCAGGGGACAGCAGGAGTCCATTGGAAGAAGCTTCCAATTTGTCAATGGGTCTGGGGCAAACATAATGGGCTGAATGGCCTCCTCCTGCAATACGAGATGTGATGATTTTATGAACAGGAGTCCATTGGCAGAAGCTTCCTGCACAGAGTCAAAGTTCATTGCCCCAACGTAACCTCAGCCCAAGATCTGTACCTGGTTTAAACCAGGCATCATCTGAGATGTATGTTTTACAAACACAAAAATAATAGTGCAGAGAAACAAGGCTGTTCAGACAATTGTGTCTGATTCAGTTCATTGAGGATTCCATTCAATTAGGCCCACTTCCCCATTTCATATGCACGACCCTGCAACGCTTCCCCCTTCAAGTATTCTATTGAAAGCTTCCACTGAATCTTTCTCCATAAGAGCATAAAATGCTGAAGCAAAAGTAGGCCACTCAGCCCCTCAGGTCAGTTCTGCCATTCAGTGACATCTGGACTGATCTGTGGCCTAACTCCACACCCCTCCTTTGGCCCATATCCTTTCATATATTTGATTAACAAAAAAAAATAATCTCAGAGTTAAAGCTAACAACTGATCCAGCATCCACTGCCATTTGTGGAAAAATGTTTCAAATGTTGACCAGCCTTTGAGTATAGCAGCAGTTCTTAACATCTCTCCTGAATAGTCTGGCCCTAATGCTCACACTTTGTCCCCTGGTGCTAGAATTCCCATCTTGTAGAAATAGCTAATCTTTATCTACCCTGTCTTTTCTTGTTACAATCTTGAAGACTTTGATTAGATTAGTGCTCAGCTGTCTAAATTCTACAGAAAACAGGCCTAGTTTGTATAATCTCTACTGGTAACTCAACCACTGATGTACAGAAATCATTCATGTAAACCTACTTTGTATTCCTTCCAATGCCAATATACCTTTCTTGTGATGTGGTACCGTGAGCTGCCAACAGTACTCTAAATGGGGTCTAACCAGAGTTTTGTGTAGCTGCAGCATAACCTCTGCATTCTTGAACTCCAGTCCTCTGAATATAAAGGCCAGCATTTCATTAGTCATCTTGATTATTTTCTGCATTTGTTCATGGCATTATAACAACCTATGCATCTGAACCCCCAAGTCTCTTTGGACAGTCACTGTAGTTAACTTCACACCACCTAGAAACTACCCTGATCTGTCCTTGCTTACTCCAATAGATAACCTCACACTTGGTTACATTGAATTCCATCTGCCACAGTTTTGCCTATTCACCCGATCTATCAACATCCCTTTGTAATTATATTCTATCGCTATCAACAATGCTGCCCAACACTGTGTCATCAACAAATTTGGATTTATGACCTTCCACGTGCTTATCCAAGTCTTTAATAAATAATATAAATAATTTAAGCCCTAACACAGATCCTTTTGGGGCACCATTGACCATTTCCTGCCAACTTGAGTATCTGTCCATTATCCCTATTTCCTGTCACCTGCCACTCAGCCAATTTCCAAGCCATGTCAGTAATTTGCCCTCAATTCCATGCGCTTCTACCTTAGGTAACAATCTCTTGTATGAGACTTTATCAAATGCCTTCTGAAACTCCAAATGCACAACATCTAAAGACATTCCCCTGTCCACTACCTTAGTCACCTCTTCGAAACATTCACTAAGGTCTGTCAGGAATGACCTACCTGTCACGAATCCATGCTGGCTCTCCCATTCTCAAGATGTTCAATTACCCATCCTTGATTATAGACTACAACAATCTCATCACCACAGATGTAAAGCCAACTGATCTCTAATTCCCTAGTTTTTCACTTTCACCCTTTTAAAAGGCAGAATGTGTGTTAATTTCCAAACCAGAAGGACAAATATCTGGGCAGCTCTGAAAGATGATAGTAAGGGCTCTACAATGTGCTGCGCTACTTCCTTTAACATCCTCGGATGGAAACCATCAGATCATAGTCACAGA